>NC_134408.1:43724884-43847384 GCF_038048845.1 Mixophyes fleayi
TCCTGACCAGCAGGTCTTTGCACCGCTGTAGGCTTGTGTCCGCCGGAAACAGAGACACAACATACGCTTTAAACCGAGGATCGAGCACGGTGGCCAGAATGTATTCCTCTGACTTTAAAAGAGTGACCACCCTCGGATCCTGGCAAAGCGTACGAAGGGCTACATCCACAAGAGCTACATGCTTGGTGTAATCGCAATGGCTTACCAGCTCCTCCCTCACTTTCTCCAGCTGCTTCTGCAACAGCCTGATCAGGGGAATGACCTGACTCAAGCTGGCAGTGTCGGAACTGACTTCTCGTGTGGCAAGTTCAAATGGCTGCAGAACCTTGCACAACACGGAAATCAGTCTCCACTGCGCTTCACTCAGGCGCATCCCCACTCCTTTGCCTATGTCGTAGGTGGCTGTGTAGGCCTGAATGGCCTTTTGCTGCTCCTCCATCCTCTGCAGCATATAGAGGGTGGAGTTCCAGCGCGTCACAACCTCTTGTTTGAGGTGATGGCAGGGCAGGTTCATGCTTTTTTGATGTGCCTCTAGTCTGCGGTAGGCACTGGCTGAATGCCGAAAGTGTCCAGCAATTTTGCGCGCCACCGCAAGCATCTCCTGCACACCCCTGTCACTCTTTAGGTAATGCTGCACCACCAAATTAATGGTGTGGGCAAAACATGGGACGTGCTGGAAATTGCCCATATTTAATGCCCGCACAATGTTACTGGCATTGTCTGACACCACAAATCCCCATGAGAGTCTAAGTGGGGTAAGCCACTGGGAGATAATTTCCCTCATTTTCTCTAATATGTTGTCAGCGTTGTGCCTCTTATTAAAGCCTGTAATACACAATGTTGCCTGCCTTTGCACGAGCCGCCATTTTGTAGTTGCTGCTACTGATGCAGCTGTTGTTGTTGCTGCGGAAGGGGATGCATCTACCCAGTGGGCTGTCACAGTCATATAGTCCTTCGTTTGCCCAGAACCACTTGTCCACATGTCCGTGGTTAAGTGGACAGTGGGTACAACCGCATTTTTTAGAGCACTGAGGACACTTGATCGTACTTCTCTGTACATTTTTGGTATCGCCTGCCTAGTGAAGTGGAATCTCGACGGGATTTGGTACCGGGGACACAATACCTCCATCAACCCTCTAAATCCCACTCCACTGATGGCGGACACCGGGCGCACGTCTAACACCAACATTGCAGTTACAGCCGCAGTTATACGCTTTGCAATAGGGTGACTACTATCGTATTTTGTGGTCATGGCAAACGACTGTTGGACGGTCAATTGTTTTGTGAAAGACTTAGCGGTCTTACGACTTCCCCTCTGGGAAGATGACCGACTAACAGCAGCAACAGCAGCAGTGGCAGTAGTAGGCGTACCGCTGCAGGATTCCTCGGATGAATCCCGTATTGAGGAGGACTCAGTCTGGCTGCTGACTTGGGCTGCAGGACTGAATCTGATGGAGATTGTGGAGGAAGTTGACGAGGAGGGTGTTGCTGGTGTGTATCCAACTGGACCATGGGATTTAGGTGTCCCTGTACCGATGAGGGTCCTAGCCCCAGTTCCTGAACTAACCACTGAACTATGAAGGTTATTCAGGTGACGTATAAGGGAGGATGTTCCTAGGTGGGCAAGATCCTTACCCCTGCTTATTTGAGCTTTACATAAGCTACATATGGCCATACATTGGTTGTCTGGATTTGGATAAAAATAACTCCAGACCGAAGAGGTGCATTTTTTGGTCTTCTGACCAGGCATGACAATGGGCTTTTTCATCCCATGGACATCAGCTGTTTCCCCCCCTGGTGCCTCATTTACAATAACCACATCACCATCCTCATCATCAAGTTCCTCCACAGCGCCAGCTACATCATCAATAGCCTCCTCCCGAGCCACCTCTTCCCGTACAGTGATGGGAAGGTCAGGCTTGACAACCACCAACATCCTTGGACTCGCCTTGTGGATTTGTGATAATTTCTCTTTAGAAGGCAGAGTTGTTTGCTGTTTTGTTGCTGACAGCATAACTCTCTTCAACTTTTTGTAGGGGGGGGAGGAGGAGGGCTAAGATCCGTGGGTGAAGCTGAACCACTAGTCATGAACACGGGCCAGGGCCTAAGCCGTTCCTTGCCACTCCGTGTCGTAAATGGCATATTGGCAACTTTACGTTTCTCCTCAGATGATTTTAAGTTTCTCTTTTTGCTACTTTTTCTTAACTTGGGCTTTTTGGATTTTACATGCCCGGTACTACGAGATTGGGCATCGGGCTTGTAAGACGACGTTGATGGCATTTCATCGTCTATGTCATGACTAGTGGCAGCAGCTTCAGCATTAGGAGGAAGTGGGTCTTGATCTTTCCCTACTTTATCCTCCAAATTTTTGGTCTCCATTATATGTAGCACAAGATACTGCAGAATGTGTGAACTTGGTAATATTGCAGTACCAATGGACTTATACTGCTGGATTGGTTTTGCAAATTTGGTTATAATTATTATATATTATTTTTTTTTTACATTTTTTATTTTTTAAAAACTTGGGAATAATGGGGAAATAACTATGCCCTTAGAAGCACAGAGCACAGGACACAGCACCACTGGACTGAACAGGACCCAGCAGCACTACGGAACTCAGCAGGACAGAGCACAGGACACAGCACCACTGGACTGATACTGCAGAATGTGTGAAGTTTGTAATATTGCAGTACCAATGGACTTATACTGCTGGATTGGTTTTGCAAATTTGGTTATAATTATATATATTTTTTTTTTAATTTTTAATTGTAATTTTTTTTTTACTTTTTTTTTTTTTTAAAAAACTTGGGAATAATGGGGAAATAACTATGCCCTTAGAAGCACAGAGAACAGGACACAGCACTGGACCCAGCAGCACCACTGACCTCAGAAGGACAGAGCACAGCACACAGCACCACTGGACTGATACTGCAGAACACAGCACAGCACAGCACAGAACTAAACAGCACAGCACGAGATCTACCAGGACAGAGGACCACCTAACACACCCTCCCTCTACCCTGATCAATGCCCGAGTGAAGATGGCGGCGACTAGCGGGGAATTTATAGAATCTGAGTATCGCGAGATCCGACAACGGGATTATGAGTCAGAGCCTCAGTTTCAGATTTGAATTTGGCGCCAATACCCGGATCTGTCTCGGATCCGACTCGGATCGGCAACGTTCGGGTGGGCTCGGATTTCATAAATCCGAGTGCGCTCATCCCTAATATATATATATATATATATATATATATATATATATATATATATATATATATATATATATATATATATATATATATATATATATATATATATATATACACACACACACACACACGGAGACAGACACACACGGAGACTCTGACATTTCAGGCATGCATCCTAGAGAGAAATAAATAAATACCAAATAACATTGTAACGTAATGCTTTTGGATGATGTTATCCTCTTGCTTTCACTTCCTACGCACTTTGATCCACGATGCTTCTGGGTTACCTAGAATTGAATGTAAAACATAGAAATTAGGATACATTTACATTCATATAAGAAACTTTAAAAAATAAAATATAAAAAACAATGATTTCTCCCTAATATGCATTTTTAATCCAGAAAAGTAGACATTACTGTACATATGACATATTTTTGTTTTTATGTCACTAACCTATTATCAGTTATACGCTTCTTTTAACTAATCATTTTCTTACCCTTCTTCCTCAGATGAGACGGGGTTGATGATTTCCTCTTCTGGATGTTCCTGTAACAATCTCCTCCTTGCTGAGTCCGCTCTTCTTACTTCCACCACGGGGGTGTGGAGTGCAGATGACGTCCTCTGCTGTGGTGTTGGGGGAACAAATCCAGAAATGTTCCAATCGGCTAATGGGACTGAAACATTACCCTGTACTCTTCACTGATATTCATTACATGCATTGACAGCATTTGCAGATGCATTGTCTGTTGTTGTTGTTGTAGCATATGCATCTGTGCCATGGATTGATTAATCTGGTAATACACTGCTGTATTCTGCTCCATTGCAACAGCCATTCGCGTTTGTAAGTTGTTATTTACTTGAATAAATGCTGACATTTCACTGTGCACTGTGATGAGTCGCTCCAGTAACGAATTGGTGGTATTACGGGAGCTTCGTACCTCTTCCACAACAGATGTTAAACGGTCTACCGAGTCACCAATTCTCTGAACTCTGTCTTCCATATTTCGGCGAGATGTTTCCTGCCTTCCTTCCATCTTTCTGGCAAAGTCTGTGATGGAATGAAACTGAGTGGCTTGTTCTGGCAGACCGTGCACCAGTTGTGTTGGAAGACTGGTGCCTGTGGAAGGTACCCTTGCTTGAGATGGACCTTCCCCTTCGGTGGTTGGAACTTGAAGGTTGGGGAAGGCTTGCTGTAGCATCTCAAATCTTGTTGCAGCATCTTCGTGGACCAAACTGTCAACTGGCGAAAATGTCAGTGATTCACTGTCATGTTCTAATTGCTCTGTAAAACAAAAAAAAAAATACTACATCAATTATTCAGATATTACATATGATTTCCATGTTTAAAATAATTTGAGAAATGCATGTATTCTGATAAAAAAAATTTAAAAAAAAATTAGTCACCGGTTACTGAGCCGACAGGAGATGCTATTTCTTCCATGGCAGCTTGAGAATAAAAGGTGGATACTGGTGTTACCACCTGTTCCCTTGGGATGATGGATTCTAAAACATATAATAAACAAATAAAAATTAAAATTTGTCTATTAAATACCCAAAAAATATGTGAGACATTTTATTATCTAAAATGATACATGTGTACAATTACAATATGTATATTCCTATGGATCTGAAAAAAAAATACGATTATATTGCTAGATAGTTATGTACACACAATTTTCAACATCTTCATACCTTCACGACTATGAGCAAGGGTTATTGATGTTCCCCCTTCTTCACACATCTCCAACGGGTCGGGCTTCTATACATAAAAATAAATTAGATAAAGAGAGAGAGAGTACGAGATAAAGAGAGAGTGCTATGCTAGATGGGTATATAAAAAGGGAAATTTTTTTTTTACACATTAAATAATAAGTTTGCTAAGACCAAAGTAAAAAATAATTCTGTGTAAACATTACCTCGCTGTACATCAGCAACAGGTTCCGAGACGTGTACCTCAGTCACTCTTCTTCTCTTGTGAGCTGTAAGTTAATTTTAAAATACTATTAGATGCTATTATTAATTGTTGGCAAGGATTTAAATAGTAATCAAGAGTGACAATGAGGAATAGTGAGTGAGAGAGTGTGATAGTGAAGGAAAAGATAGAGAGAGATAAAGCAATATTAAGAAAAAAAGAGGGAGAGTGACAGTTAAAAGAGAGAGTGATAGTGAAAGAGAGAGAGAAATAGAGAGAGACATTGATAGACCTAAGAGCGACAGTGATATAACAAGAGAGAGTTATAGTAAAAGAGAGAGAAGGAGATTTATGCATATTGTTTTACAATGCAAATATAATTACCTTTTTTATTTGGTTCAACAGTTTTGGCAGGATGAGTAGACGTGGTTAAACGGCTTTCTTTTTCTGTAACAAATAATTATAATAAGCTTTGCAAAATGTACTATATTTAAAATATATTCTATCTACTTGATCACAATATATACCTTGATTGGAAGCCGTTCTCGCTACTTCTTCCACTGCGACTTGTCTTGGCATAAGCAATGTCACACCTATAATAAAAAATAAAATTTATTTTTAGTTATATAGAAGCATAGAAGCAATAACATTACATTTTTGTTTTTGGACAATTCTATGGAAATATTAGATGCACCAAAAATAACAACTTACATTTTACATTCGAAGAATATTTTTTTGATATATATTAATTGCATGCAATAATTATAGTAACAAGTGTAACATCAATTCCCTGGTATTATTAGACAAATGATATACATTTCTATCTTACTATTACAAAATTATAAACATGTAAATATGTATGTGTATATGTAGATATGTATGTGTATATGTAGATATAGATATATATATATACACACACTTGTAGGTTAATTGACTGCTATTGGAATTGACCCTAGTGTCTGTGTGTGTGAATTTAGACTGTAAGCTCCAATGGTGCAGGGACTGATGTGAGTGATTTCTCGATACAGTGCTGCGGAATCTGTGGCACTAAAAAAAAAAAAATGGTGATGATGTATGTACATACATACACAAATATGTTTGATTAAATTTTGATGTAAAACCTAATAAAATAATAAATAACTTTATTATGGAACAGTTTTTTTTTTTTATTTAACATAGGTGATATTGTCCATAAAAACTGTTTTATGTGTGAATAATATTGCTTTAAGGTTAAAAGGTTAAGGGCTACATTTAATAAGCTGTCGATTAGAAAAATTGGGGATGTTTCCTATAGCAACCAATCTAATTCTAGCTTTCATATAAAGCTAGAATCTAATTGGTTGCTATAGGCAACAGCCACACTTCTGCTAACCCGCAGCTTAGTAAATCTAGCACTATAATGTTATCTGGGTGTAATGTGTAGTGTAAAGTATGTAATCTATGGAGCATGTATACATGCATGTGTGCATCTTTATATCATACCTTCTCCTTCTACACTCCTCTGGCCCTTGTGTCCTTGAGAATAACCCAAATCTAAAATACATAAAAGAAAGATTTTTTAGTACATCTTTATATAAGATTTTGGCAAGGCAAGTAAAAAAAAATAAATACAAAAAAAATAATCTTTATTATACATTTGCCATTTACCTCCTGATTTGGATTTTCTCTTCCGGGGTACTGCTTCACTTTCATGTCTTCTCCTTTGTGCTGCATCTTGTTCTGCAAAATTGTAAAAAAAAAATAGAATTTTGTACAAATTTAATTGACATCATTACTTTTATAGACAATTATACATACCTCGTGGCTGGAAGGTGGATGGATCAAGGGTGTCCACTGTCCCTTCCACTCCTTCCACAAGATCATCACTGAGAATTTGCCGCATCTTCTTCTCCCAAGGCTTAAATTTTAGGCGCAGTGGCTTGCCACCACCGGTTCCCCTAGAATGACGGGCAACGGCTGCCATCTTTGCCTTCGTGGTGCGCTTGCAGTCCCGAAAGCGTTTCATGCAAACCGCAACTGATCGGACTCGAACACCTACTGCGGATACAGCAGAGGCAATCTGGGACCAAATCTTCTGCTTAAGCTTGAAGGACGCCTTCAGCGATTGGGCACCCTTCAGTGTCTCGTAATGTTGCAGTACCCCAGCAACAAGGACTTCATTCTCATCAAGTGTGAAGCGCCTGGATCGTGTTACAGATGGTCCTTCTTCATCATCAGATCCACTCTCTGTAAGATGTTGCTGCTGGGTGCTTGTGCTGGCTTGCACGCTGCTCACAAACTGCTGCCGCCTTCTTTCTTCTTGGCGCTCCTCAGGTTGGTCTCTCCATTCCTCGCCACTGCTGACAATTTCTTCTTGGGTTCCCTGTGTAGAAGAAGAAGAAGAAGAAGAATCCCTACGCTCCCTAGACATGGCTACTCTAATAAAATTTTTTTGCAAAAATAAATAAAAACTATTGACTATTTAACAACACTTGCCTAAGGATACAGTACAATTTCCTACTATAATACACTAGTAATAATAATTAATTAAACTACACAAGTACTTGACTAAAAAAAAAAATTCAGTTGTATTAAAAATAAATTATAATATAATTTTTAAGGGACCAAACTAGGTTAAATACAATCTATAAACTACAGAAAACTAAATGATAACTAATTAAATTTATTGAAGGGAAAAAGGACAATAATACAATTGTAGAAATACAGGAAAAAAATAATGTAACACTAGATAAAAAAATATGCAGTTGTATTTTAACTAAATTATATTATAATTTTTAAGGGACAAAACTACGTGCAATACAATCTATGTAGACTGCAAAGAAGTAAATGCAAAATAATTCAATTTTTATCCTAAAAAAAGACAAAACTGCAATTGCTTAAATACAGGAAAAAGAAAATTTTTTTTTTTAAAATGTGTGTGTATGTAAATGTGTGTGTGTGTGTGTGTATGTATATGTGTATATATATATATATATATATATATATATATATATATATATGTATATATATATATGTATATATATATATATATATGTATATATATATATGTATATGTGTATATATATATGTATATGTGTATATATATATATGTATATGTGTATATATATATATGTATATATATATGGAGATATATGTGTGTGTGTGGTGGGTGCAATTAAATAAGTGTGGTATGTCTGTAGTATATTCTTGTGTGTATTTGCCTGTATTGTAAAAAAAAAATGTAATTTTTTATAAAAAATAGTGTGTATAGTGCAGTGTAGAGTCAACTCACTAATCCAATTTCGAAGATTAGAGCAATGGAGAGCAGTCAGGAGTCACAAGCCTCAGGAGCCACAAGCAACAGCAGTCACAAGCAACAGCAGTCACCAACCAAGTCAGCCAACAGCTATCAGCAAATGACAGTTTGCTGTTGGCTGCATTATTTTTTCATACTGAGCTGCCTGCGTAAAACACTCCCCTTAGATTTCAAACTCGCTAGGACCAATAGTAGAACGCGAGGCGGAGGATGCAAAAAAACATTTGCATTGAGCGAGTTTGTTTTTAAAACGAGCGCTCCAACGGCAATAAACGAGCGCGGATTTTTTTTTATTTTTCGAGCGCAAAATTTTATCGCGTCTCGCTAACAATTGAATACCCCCCTTTGTGTTCCTCTATAACTTGTCCAGAATAAAGTGTCTGCCGCAAACTCAGTTTTTCCTTTGCATATGGCTCCAGTCTTGAAATGAAAAACTCTATTTTTCTTATTTGATGTATTAATAAATAAATAAATATGTATAGATGACAAAAGGAGCCTGTTTTCCTATGAAGAAAAGAGACAAGTGAACAGCACAAGGAAATAATAATATACATCAGAACTAGAGCCAAAAAAACAAACCAATTCTTATTTATTCTTAACAATACAACACTACTCCCTGTACCACCAAGAAAATATAGTACCAATACATTAATATATTTATCCAATTTTTATGTAACCCACTAATGCATACACAGATATAACATTAAATATTCAGTCAATTAATAAAATGTATTTGGTGAATACCACTACAAAATACTACAAACACCAAACAAATCCCAATTGAAAAACAAACATTGTTTCACACTCTTCCTCTCCCTCAAGAGTAAAACAGTGAAACAATGGCTTTTTCCTATTTGTCCATATTTTACATACATATAATAGTATCAAAATTAATGTTTTTCATATATTTCTTTTTTTAACTATTTGCAAAGACACATCTCGCAATCACATCTACTGAAACAAAACACTCTCTGCCTATAGGGGGACACAGCTTTTACCACAATCGAGTATATTCCTAATCCCAGTTCCCATACTTTCTGCTGCTACCTTACATCAATCTTAAAATTTTACTTTATTTATAACTTATGTTCTAAAATTAATATATGTTCACCAGAACGTTTTATGCACATAACTTACACAATTAACTTACAATACATGAAAATAAATACACAGCAATCACATCAAAACTACAATAAATAAATTCATCTTTTAAATTTAACTTAACAGCTTATCATAAATAGTAATAGATGGTAATCAAAGTATTTTCAGCATTAGGACTGCAATCAGAAACTTTGGGGTCCAATGCAAATACACAGAAAGGCAACCCCTTTCCCCTCCACTTAATAATCATTCTGCCTAGCACAGAAATGTAGCATAAATCCATAGCTTCCAAAGTAAGTACATGCTACAGCAGTCCACACAAACACATGCCCCCTAAACGGATGGGCATCAAAGGAGATATTATGGCCAGCATGTCAAGTCAAAATGAAAAAAAAATTGCTCCTCTTGGACAATCATCGGTTGAAAGAAAATACATTTTTCACTTACATGAAAATTAATAGTCACGATCTGCTCTTTGTGCCTTGAAACGATTATCAAAGATACGAAAGTCTGTGGAGATTGAGGAGATGCACAGCAGGTGGTTAGACAGGACTATAAGGAAGGTGAGAGATGTAGGACAGTAAGGGAGAGGAGCAAGAAGATACAAAGAGAGAGCTAGGAAAAAACAATTAGGAAGGCAGAAGAACAAAGCAGTTGGTGGCTGTCATGTATGTACCAGTTATTAAATATATAACCCCCTTCTTCTGAATTCATGTCCGGCTCCTAAAATGTTGCAACCCTGTTTGAAAAATATATAGGTACATGAAATATGGAAAGCAAAGTAATAAGCAGAGTACATAATGTAAGTCACACAGTACATAATTCATACATCCAACCTTCAAAAAGTGCCACACACTGCCCTTTTAAGAATGAAATATATCCCCAAAAACCTTAGCACATTCACATCACTCATCCCTACATAATTTCTATTGACTCCATTACATGCAACTTAGTACTCCCACATACAATCAGATCCCTACTTGCCACAAAATGCACCCACATACATTGAGATTAACACTCTCTCTCTCAAACCCTACATGCCCTCGCATCCCACATTCTCTTATACCCCCTTTATTCCCCTCAAAATCCCCACATTGCCTTTACCAAATTAATGTTTTAAAGATATTTCATTTTTTTGCATTGACACACATCATGATCAAATGTACTGAAACAAAACACACTCTGCTTAAAGGAGGTCACAACTTTTTCCACACTCCAGTACATTCCTCATCACAGTTCCCACACTTCCTACTTCTACCCTACATCTATTTTAAACTTTTAAATTATATATAGCCTACTCTTTCTCAAATTTAATATATCTTCAACAGATAAAATGTTATCTGCTTAATTTATCAACTGAAAGAAAAAAAACCCCACAATTAATAATTCACAATACATGAAAATAAATACACAGCAATCACAACAAAACTACAATAAATATAACTACTTTAATACATTTAGATTATTCCTCTCTATTTTATTAACCCGTGTCAGACTAAATAATTCAATACGTTTTCATTACATATTTAAAGAACTCATAAGAACACAGATTACCAGAGAAGGGATTTGCAAAAGTCAGTTACCAACAATTTATCACCCATTATGATAATAAAACGGTTCTCAACATTCATTATTATTTATAACAGAAATATGTATTAAACATACACAAAGACCTCAAGATAATAGTCCTCATTAATTACTTCCAAAATTCTATAAAACAAGCATTAGGCAGAACGGTGGATTTGACTGGGGGCATTTGCTCTCCATGGCCAATCCGACAGTGGGCTACCTTGGGCTGGATCACTGGACTACATACATTTTTTTTTTATTTCTGACCCCCCCCCCAATATCAGCAGCATGAATCACAATGATAGAAGTAGGAGAACACATCATATATTACCTCACATAATAACACTGACCTCCCAATATCACCAGAATAAACCATAAAATGCTCAGTGTTAATACCTTTTATCATTACACTTATACCTTATAGTTAACCACTGATAACCTTATCTAAAATAACGACACGGACACCAGATATAAGTTTGGCAAAAAAGGGCGTATTTTATTTAGTGGGAAATTTTATTTAAAACTCAGATGGCGACGAGAGCGAAGCAGTCAGCTAACAACTAATCTTTAAACCAATACAGCGTAAGGTGAATCTCAATACCGCTGTCCCAAGACTTTACGAATCCCAAGTCTTTAAGATTGGCCGGTACTAAACTTGGCGTCATCGCGACTGCCCCCTTCTAGACTCACATTGTCGCATACGACAGGATATCCTCCGCCCCAGAGGCCCAAGAGTCAGGTTACTGCAAAAGGGGCAGTGACGTGCGGCCAATTCAACGGTAGCACCTTCGATTAGTTGCTGATTGCATTTCTCTCCTACCCAAAGCCAGGACCCTTTAACGGGTACCCATCCCGCCACACAGAGCCCGAACAAGGGAACATAAATGCCTGTAAATGTGAATTATGAACCACTCCAAACCCTCATTGGTGAGGTGCACTCCATCTGGACGGGAAAAATGGGTATGCCTTACCGTGATCCATGGGTGAGCTATCGCTAAACCTCCCATGGCTACCACAACTTTACCTGTGGCTTTATTAACTTTCCTGATTATGGATTTCATAAAGGGAGGGGCGATATGAACTCTCCAAGAAAGTCGGGGAATAATGTGAGACCAACCAATTTTAATCCCTGTCCATCTAGCGTGCAACGCTCTCAAATCCTCTCTTATGTTGATAATTAGGTCCAAGGATTTGGCACGGCCTAAATCGTTGCCGCCTGCATGCACCAAAAGAATATCAGGGGGGCCAAAATTATTTATTTCATTATCGAGAAGTGTCATGAGCGCATGCCATAATAATCCCCTCCTTCCAACCCATCTGATTGTTACTGGGTTGGGAATTAGGGACCAGTCGACATATGTTTCTCAGCCCAATACACATATGAGTGGCCTATTACCCATATGTTAGTCTTCTGTATACCTAAGACCAAAGAATATAAGTTGTTAGGGCCATTAATAAATTTGCTCATTTGAGCAAATACAATATATCCGCTGGTGGAATCCGACCTCTGCGCACCACAGTAGGTCTTATTAAAAGAATAATATATAGAAGTTTAAATACCAAGCAGGTCTATGCACAACTAAGAGACCGCTTTACCCTTCTATCATATTAAACATTAGAGGTACAAAGACCAAGCAGGTTCCGGTGCAACTAACGAACTGCTTTACCTTTGAAAATTAAAGTACCAAGCAGGTCCAAATGTACTATGAAGACCGCTTTACCCTCCTTTAACTGACAGTGTCCAAATATGAAATATTGAAGGTTTAAATGCCAAGCAGGTCTATGTGCACAATAAGACCGCTTTATCCTCCAAAAACTGACAGTGCCAAAATATGAAATATTGAAGGTTTAAATACCAAGCAGGTCCACGCGCAACTACCAGACCGCTTTATCCTCCAGCAACTGACATATGCCAGATATACATCCACAAAATATAGAAATATCGAAGGTTTACTACCAAGCAGGTCCAATGAACTGTGGGACCGCTTTATCCTTCAAAAACTGACATATGTCAGATATATTAACTGTAACATAAAGTATGAAGGTTTAAATACCAAGCAAGTCCCGTTACACTATGAGACCGCTTTACCCTTCAAACTGATGCGTTTTACCCTTCAAACTGATGCGTGTCAGAGATTACATTCCACCAAGCGTGATCCCACATCAGGGGCCGCTTTAACAAAAACTGACCAATGTGCATCCTGTTTATAGTTTAACCAAGCGTATACACATAAGTGAACGCTTTAACATATTTTTCTGCTCACTCTTCTTGCATACAATCAGCCGTACAAGCCGACATAATATATTACTACTTGTAGTAGGACATATGTGAGGAAATGATGAATGGGAGGGAGGGGGCAGCGATAACCAAAGTGAAGGACAAAAAACCTACAAACTCCGGAGGTCCTTAGTCAATTTAGACCTTGATCCAGTGAGAACAGGGAAAAAATCCCCTCACGCCCTCGCTAAAAGCGACAAGCAGCAAAGCCCAAGGTTATCGCCATAGGGAGGCCGTAGTCCATTTATGCTAAGGTTGTGGGCATATATATGACTTGTATGCTCCTGACTTCCAACGGCCTATGGCCTGTATAGCAGAGGGTGAGTCGCCTCTTTCCGCTGCGGCAGTAGCCAATTCTGAAGGAATGGGTACCATAGAGAGACGGGTCTAATCCCACGTACACCAATGATAGTTTAAACAATGCATTGAATTGGGATTTTGAAAGCGGGGAACCGTCGGCATGTATCAGCCACATCTTTCCTTCTTTAGGGCGAACTAGTGAAAACTTTGAGCACCATGCCACCGGGCATATGGCCGGGGTCCTCCTGCGCTGCTAAGTTAAACCAATGCCTTTTATTAAATTGGTTGGTTTTTGAGCGGGGCAATTTACAAACGTGATTCTGTAATGTGTGTATATTTTGTCAATAACGCATTACCTATATCTGAGCTAGATCGCTCTACCAGCTCACTTATCCTAAAAGCCCCATGGAAGGCTAGACAGAAAGCAGTACTGAAAAGGAGAGCTTCATACTGATCAGCTGCAACCGCAGGAAGGGCACTCACCAATTGCCTCAAGATAACTACAGAAATGGGCCATCTTGTATCCGCCTCCACTGGGTGTTCCTTCGCCCAAACCCTCAAGGCTTTGGAGATCATAAAACCCTTAGTGGGATCCGCCACACTATGCAGACGTGCCATAAAGGAAATACCTGACTGGGTAGCAGCGATATTAGATTTTGACGCTCCTTGCAGGTACCTACTCCACATGAAATCTAATATGGAATGTGTCTGACCTGAGGAATGACCGCCCTGGTACGAACTCAGGAACAATTGCCATTGCTTCCAGGAAGTTCTGTACGATTTTCTCGTGGACGATGCCAACGATGATTCCGCCAGACCCATTATATCGGCTCGACCATCTGCCAAGCGGAAAGGGGACAGGGAATATCCATTAGGTTAGCTTGGGGTGCAATGTGATTCTCTATACCAGGTACATGCTTGGCCCGGAATGATATGTCAAATTCTAAAGAACGCCACACCAATCTGCGCAATAAGTTAACTTCCGGCAGAGGAAGCGGTTTGTCGGTTAATAGCTTGTACCACCCCGAGATTGTCATCCCAGAACACTACGTTCCGGCCGGACAAACGTTTCGCCCATAACTCCAGGGACAGTACTATGGCACCAACATGTTCTTAACCAGGCCATTTTTATGCCTTTCCATAGGCCAAGTAGCCACGCACCATTCCCCTTGAAAAAAGGTCCCGAAGCCGTGGGCTCCGGAAGCATCTGTGTTGCAGTTCTAACTCCCTACTAGATACCGGACATTGAGGCCAAATCCGTACGCCATTGAAATCTTGCAAGAAAAACGCCCAGATCCTAAGATCTGCCCGAATTTCAGATGCTAAACGAATCCGCGCATCCGACCTTGTCAGGCCGGCTGTGGCCAATTGTAACTTTCTACTGAATATCCTTCCCATAGGGATGACCCTACATGCAAAATTCAATGTACCTAGGAGGGACTGGATCCGTCGCAGCGAGTTGGTGTCCGAGCTAAGGACCTCTGCGTTAATTGTCTGTAGCTTCACAATCTTTGCCCTGGGCAAGCGACAACATCCTACTGTGGTGTCTATTTCTATTCCCAGGAATGATAGGCAAGAGTCTGGGCCTTCTGTTTTGTCATGGGCTATAGGGACTCCCATAACAACAAAAAGAGATTTTGCTGCAAACAAAACTTCCGAGCAAACGGGACGCACTTGGGCCTATAAACAAAAAATCTAAATAGTGTGCTACACCAACGTGGCCCGTTCCTGCCTGTATACACCAATGCAGGAAGGAGCTGAAGCATTCAAAAAAAGAACATGACACTGAACAGCCCAAAGGAAGACAGCGATCAACGTAATGGCCATCTTGGAATTTGAAACCCATGAATCTAAAAGATTCTGGGTAAAGAGGGAGAAGCCTAAAGGCAGATTAAATATCTAGCTTAGCTAGAAGTGCGCCTTTCCCATAGGATCTAACTAATGCTAAAGCCTCTTCGAAAGACTGGTAAATTACCGAGCTGTGACAAGCATCTATGGCATCATTTACCGAGGAACCAAGGGGGTGAGATAGGTGTTGAATTAAGCGGTATTTACCTTCCTCTTTTTTTTGGCATTACACCTATAGTGGATAAAATTAAGTTTGCCAACAGGGGGAATGAAAAGGACCCTGCATCCTTCCCAAAGCGATCTCCTTATTCACTTTTTCTAGTACCACCTCTGGAAAGATCAATGCAGATTTCAAATTCCGCCCATCTCGGAGAGGCACACAAAAGGGAGGAAAGTGAAGAGAAAGATAAATAAATAAGGAGAGAATAAATGTTTATCAGGAAAAGCACAAGAATAAATAAAGCTAGAGAGGGAAAACAATGAAGAATGACAGAATAACAAGTATAGATACTATGCCTTTCTATCACGCTGCAGCTGTCTCCTATCTGACATCCAGAACTAAGAGAGAGCCAGCCCACTAATCCAAGCTAATTTATAACCTCCTGTACAGCCACTCCCCCCAGAGTGATAGGCTGGCTGCCACAATTGTTTAACCCCTAATGGTCAGTGCTGATGAAGTATAACACAATATTTTAATTGCCCTCAGCTTAGGGCTTCTCTAAAATGCATAGCGGGGAAGTTTTCCCCAAATAACACACACTGTGACAACCTTTTACCAAACCAAATAAAGACACGGACACCAAATTAAAGTTGGAATGAATGACGGTATTTATTAATCTTTAAACTAATAGGACTGTAAGGCGGACGAGAGCAGGAATGCAAAACCAATAAAGGTGGAAAGGTCAGACCATAGTACCACCAACCCAGGATCCTATTGGCCGGTGCTAAGATCAAGTTCAATGGCAAGACTACGCCCCCTATTAACTCCGCCAGTATAAACCATACAAAACTGGCCCAATGGTCCTCCTAACAGGCGGACCAACCATAGTATGACACCATAACCACAGAGGGGTAGTGACCTATGACAAGATCACCCGAGCACCATATGCACAGTTACCGACTGCACTGCTCTCCTACCACGCCGCATGCCACTTAAACATGCGGCCCGCCAACTACAGACCTAACCACGCCTCTTAATCTCCAACACAACTGGTCAATGAAATAACAAACTCCTTCATCAGACAAATGAACACCGTCTAATCTGTATAAGAAAGAAAACTCTGCTTTCAACAAAGGGTGCTTTATAACAGAACCACCCAAATCATAAAAAATTCTGCTAACCACCTGATTTATTTTGCGGACAGCCGCCGCGATGTTAACAGCCGACATAAAAGATCTCCAATGACGTCTAGGGACAATATACAACAACACAATTTAAGATTAGGCCATCTACTCGAAATCACAGACATGTCTTCCCAAATTCTAATGATGAGCTCCAGGGATTTAAGTTGACCTACATCATTACCACCAGCGTGAACGACCAACACTTCGGGAACCCCATGCAAGCCAACTTCTTCTGACAAGAAAAGGAGAAAATCTGCCCATTTCAAACCTCTCTTCCCTATCCATCTAATGGAAACACTATCCGGTAACCAGGGGCAAATACGGGATAAAGGGTGTCTATCACTGATACATCTAAGGGACTAAAGGCCCAACAAAATAGAGATACCATACACAAAATAAATGGACCCCTGAAATGACTAGAAGGGGGCAGATGAGGAGAGTACTGGGGATAATACATAAATTCCAACCTTAAACCTAACAGAACGAAAGTAAAAGCAGCAACCCAAGTGAAGGTAAAACCTATAAGGAAAAATCCCTTCACGCCCCCGCAAATAGCGGCGAGCAGCCTAGCCTAGCGCTCTGGGTTAACTTGCTTAGAGGAGAAAAGAGGTAGAGAAGAGCTGCGTAAAGGAAAAGAAAAACACATGGTTATACATCAGGACGTATATAAGATTTATAAGAGGTTCACTTTTGCATCCCAGAAGACGCTCTTAGCATCAGATTGTGTGCATAGCGCATGCAACTTGATGCACCTTTGTACTTCTGAGATGCCAAGCTGTCGGTAAAGGACATACAAAGATATGAATTCATACAAAGATATGAATTCTTACAAATATATGAATTCATACAAAGATATGAATTCATACAATGATATGAATTCTTTTACATCCTGTTGCAATAGGATTTTATGTATAAAAAACATATCTAAAACACCATGCCAAGCTGTCGGTAAAGGACATACAAAGATATGAATTCATACAAAGATATGAATTCTTACAAATATATGAATTCATACAAAGATATGAATTCATACAATGATATGCATTCTTTTACATCCTGTTGCAATAGGATTTTATGTATAAAAAACATATCTAAAACACCATGCCAAGCTGTCGGTAAAGGACATACAAAGATATGAATTCATACAAAGATATGAATTCTTACAAATATATGAATTCTTACAAATATATGAATTCATACAAAGATATGAATTCATACAATGATATGAATTCTTTTACATCCTGTTGCAATAGGATTTTATGTATAAAAAACATATCTAAAACACCATGCCAAGCTGTCGGTAAAGGACATACAAAGATATGAATTCATACAAAGATATGAATTCTTACAAATATATGAATTCATACAAAGATATGAATTCATACAAAGATATGCATTCTTTTACATCCTGTTGCAATAGGATTTTATGTATAAAAAACATATCTAAAACACCATGCCAAGCTGTCGGTAAAGGACATACAAAGATATGAATTCATACAAAGATATGAATTCTTACAAATATATGAATTCATACAAAGATATGAATTCATACAATGATATGCATTCTTTTACATCCTTAGAAATTCGTTCGATATGATTTTATGTCTAAAAAAACATATCTAAAACACCATGCCAAGCTGTCGGTAAAGGACATACAAAGATATGAATTCATACAAAGATATGAATTCTTACAAATATATGAATTCATACAAAGATATGAATTCATACAATGATATAAATTCTTTTACATCCTGTTGCAATAGGATTTTATGTATAAAAAACATATCTAAAACACCATGCCAAGCTGTCGGTAAAGGACATACAAAGATATGAATTCATACAAAGATATGAATTCTTACAAATATATGAATTCATACAAAGATATGAATTCATACAATGATATGCATTCTTTTACATCCTGTTGCAATAGGATTTTATGTATAAAAAACATATCTAAAACACCATGCCAAGCTGTCGGTAAAGGACATACAAAGATATGAATTCATACAAAGATATGAATTCTTACAAATATATGAATTCATACAAAGATATGAATTCATACAATGATATGCATTCTTTTACATCCTTAGAAATTCGTTCGATATGATTTTATGTATAAAAAACATATCTAAAACACCATGCCAAGCTGTCGGTAAAGGACATACAAAGATATGAATTCATACAAAGATATGAATTCTTACAAATATATGAATTCATACAAAGATATGAATTCATACAATGATATGCATTCTTTTACATCCTTAGAAATTCGTTCGATATGATTTTATGTCTAAAAAAACATATCTAAAACACCATGCCAAGCTGTCGGTAAAGGACATACAAAGATATGAATTCATACAAAGGTTTTCATATTTTGGAAAAAAAAAAAAAAAAAAACTTTTTTATTTCAAATCTACAGATATCTGTGAGAAGCTAAGATATTCACCAATTGTGCAAAAGCTCTCGGCTTCTCACAGACATTGCACTGGGATCTGAATACACTTCTGTGTATATCTTTACCAACCAGCAGGGGGATGTCAAGATTGTTTTATTGTACATTGGGGTGGAGTTCTGCAGTAATGAAATTACTTGGTTTAAATGGATTGTATCTGGGGGGGAAGGGAACAAGACATCCACTGATACTTGCAAACAGGAAAGGCCTAGCATCCCCTGACATTATAGTACACAATGATATAAATTCTTTTACATCCTGTTGCAATAGGATTTTATGTATAAAAAACATATCTAAAACACCATGCCAAGCTGTCGGTAAAGGACATACAAAGATATGAATTCTTACAAATATATGAATTCATACAAAGATATGAATTCATACAATGATATGCATTCTTTTACATCCTTAGAAATTCGTTCGATATGATTTTATGTCTAAAAAAACATATCTAAAACACCATGCCAAGCTGTCGGTAAAGGACATACAAAGATATGAATTCATACAAAGGTTTTCATATTTTGGAAAAAAAAAAAAAAAACTTTTTTATTTCAAATCTACAGATATCTGTGAGAAGCTAAGATATTCACCAATTGTGCAAAAACTCTCGGCTTCTCACAGACATTGCACTGGGATCTGAATACACTTCTGTGTATATCTTTACCAACCAGCAGGGGGATGTCAAGATTGTTTTATTGTACATTGGGGTGGAGTTCTGCAGTAATGAAATTACTTGGTTTAAATGGATTGTATCTGGGGGGGAAGGGAACAAGACATCCACTGATACTTGCAAACAGGAAAGACCTAGCATCCCCTGACATTATAGTACACAATGATATGCATTCTTTTACATCCTGTTGCAATAGGATTTTATGTATAAAAAACATATCTAAAACACCATGCCAAGCTGTCAGTAAAGGACATACAAAGATATGAATTCATACAAAGATATGAATTCTTACAAATATATGAATTCATACAAAGATATGAATTCATACAATGATATAAATTCTTTTACATCCTGTTGCAATAGGATTTTATGTATAAAAAACATATCTAAAACACCATGCCAAGCTGTCGGTAAAGGACATACAAAGATATGAATTCATACAAAGATATGAATTCTTACAAATATATGAATTCATACAAAGATATGAATTCATACAATGATATGCATTCTTTTACATCCTGTTGCAATAGGATTTTATGTATAAAAAACATATCTAAAACACCATGCCAAGCTGTCGGTAAAGGACATACAAAGATATGAATTCATACAAAGATATGAATTCTTACAAATATATGAATTCATACAAAGATATGAATTCTTACAAAGATATGAATTCATACAAAGATATGAATTCATACAATGATATGAATTCTTTTACATCCAAAGAAATTCTTTCGATATGATTTTATGTATAAAAATCAAAAATTTACCTATTACATGATCGTGCCATGCTGGCACAGATATCTGTGAAAAGCCAGAGTGATGGAAGGGTGCAGATCCCTATTTTATTATACAAAGTCCTTTACCAACAGCTTGGCAGGGTGCTTTAGAAACTCACCCACCTGGACACTCATACCTGGTCCAGGCCTATGCGGGGACACCCTAACAACTCTCCATGAAGGGGGGTGACAGAATAGCACAGAATAGAACGGTGCAGCTCCCTGTGTAAACTGACAACAATCATCTTGTGTCTCAACACCCCAGGATATTCTGAAACACAAATATGGTTTAGAGAGAATTTTTTTTACAATCGTACATGATTATTTTACCTATTATATTATTCATCAGGGACAGATATGATCTTTTCAGGTATGTTAAACAACTATATCAGCTTTAATAAACGTGATGTTTCTCTGCAATATCTGAAAAGCTGCGGGATATCAAGATTCTTTACTTTAGTTTATGTGCTCAAAGAATAAGTCAGTTCGGGTGAAAATCTCTTTATTTTTTAATACATTATTAACAATAACAGATAATAAAAATGTTAAACATATGCAAACAGAGCAAAATAATCAGAACAAATGGGGCAGCTGGCCAATGTCCACTATTATTATTCAACACTATACTTTAGCTCATGCTTAGCAGGAATGTCTTTTGCAGCTACCAGGAGAACTCCAAATTTCTTAGAGTATGATGTGAAAACATTAAAATTCTTGCGACTTCTCTGCATGAAGTGTAACAGAGGCTCTGTGTGACATGAACATGCTGTGTTGATGCACCATGATTTGCCTTTAGGGTCTTTGTAAAAAAAAAAAGGGCCTTAGAGCCCTCTTCAGTTGTTTTCATTATTCTTCCTTCTCTGCCACTCATTTTGTCCCCATGTAAGTCACAGATAACTTCACCCTTCAAGAAAACTCTCCGTGTTGTGACTCTCCTGACTCTGCTTTCTGCATCTGTGGAACATTTTAGTCCTTTCCAATGTTGCAAATGGGTATCGTCTCCAAGGACCTTACAGTCTTTCCAGTGCTTCATCGACTTTGGCTTCCAGGCCTCTACCAGGAGATTGACCTCAGTATCCTTATGTTTCCATTTCTTTTCCTGAATGTACTGGGTCAAGGTGGTAACTGATGGTCTCCTTGCAGGAAAGGCTCCTGTGGAATAATAAAAAAAAACTAAACATTAGTTTGTATTACGTGTTGTAATGGGTTAGACAAGCACACATGTGCAACACCATGTACATTTGTTTGAAGCTAATCACCTACAAATCTGATAATGTCCTGTAGTTATACTTACTGATCACATGCTTTACTCTGATCTTATGCTGCCGGTCTCTCCATTGCTTTCTGCAGTAATGCCAATGTGACGGTGATATGCGTCTGCAGTCACGTGACTTTGGCACACGTCCCTCGAGTGTTACAGGGAACTCTCCCAGCAGCTTCTGGAAGGCGTCTTTCCTCGGTGTCCCTACAGAGGCTTGAAGACCTTCCCTGTTTGGAAACAGAACCGGAGATGTATAGTGAAAATGACGGAAGAAATAGTGAATTATAACAAACGCGATTTAGACACAGGAGATAAAAGGTGCAGCCATGGAGAATGTACTGATGTCAGGAAACAGAAGGGACTCACCTTGAACTGCTTGGTCTGGTCTCCTCTGGGTCACTTCGCTTTCCAATATCTCTCACCAATATTGAGCCATGACATATATTATGCAAAGTATTCTGCCTGTAATGACTGTTTGCAGACAAAATACTGTGTGACAAATAATTGGAGATGAGACACTTCTCAATATCGGAGTACTCAGCTAATGTCCAAGTCTCACAGGCCTGCCGAGCCATCTGACACATCAAACAAAGTAGTGATTGAGTATTCTCCTAAGAAGTTTTTACTAATTTGTCACTTCTCCCACAAGGACTGTCCTGTTACCTGTAGATTGAGAGGGAGCCTAATTAACAAACTAATAGCTACACAGGCTGGGAGGAGGGAGAAACATTTGTCTAAAAAACAAACAATGAATAGTTAGACAATGAGAGATAAATAGAGTCTACTTACGAGGCTTTTAGGTTCTCCATTATGAAATAAAAGTATGAAATGTGATCAGACAGCAATTGAAGGGAGCTCCTAAGATATTCTCTCACTACAAAATGTTTTGTAACCTCCTACAAGGAAAGGTCTTTTATTATCTGTGGGCAGTGTTTTACTGCAATATATCAATCCCCTGACCAATAGATAAAACTCTGCTAACTTCTACATTTCAAGAGAGACTTAGGTGAAATCATTTAAGATTCTGAAAATTACTATTTGATTCCTCAGGGACAGGTACGTTGTTTCAGATCCCTATGTAAAATGACAACTATATCATAAATGATCTTGTGTCTCAGCACCCAGGAAATTCTAACACAAATTTGGTTTAGAGAAAAAACAAAAATTCTATACAATCATGATTCTTTTCCATGATAATTCATGAGGTAAAAGAAAGTTTATTCAGGTCCCTATGTAAAATAATGTAACTATGTAATAGCTACACAGGCCATTGTATAAATAAATGTTGATGTTGATGATGAGGGGACAACATTTGTCTAACAAACTGAGTAGTTAGACAATGTTTCAGTAAATATTTGTTTTAATTCATATCGGTATTTATCTCACATTGTCTGATTGTCATCATCCTTAGAACACAATTGAACGCATTTGCGGTTTAAATATTTATTTATATTACTCGCTCCATAATTCCTCCCCCAGCCAAGTATACTCAAGTCAGCTGTGAATTATTTAAATCCTGGGGCTTTATTTATATATGTCTGCTCATTGTCCCTTTCAGCAAGAAAAGGGCTATTGAAGATCCCTACTCTTTAGATGAAATATTGCATCTCATGGCTCTGAGCTAGGGATGTAAATCTGTTGGGTGTGAGATGTGCTTTGTGTAAATATGTCTGGAGCCACAAATCTGATGGGAATACCTGAGAGACACCTTTATTAGCCATTTCCTTTCACAACACTCTCGCTGCACATGAATGAGCCCTGTAGATACTTTGTGTAAATATCCAGACAATGTCTGTAGCTGCTCCATTAAGGCAGCAAGAAAATTATATGAGCTGCCACAAAATGCAAAATTCAGATAACAAAGCAAATGCAGGCTTTTTAATGGAATGTTCCCATATCCCTGAATTGGGAACATATATAAAATAAAGTGTCACAATAACCTTGTTTTAGAATCTCCTGTGCTGCATACATACATCATTTACAAGTCAAAATGTCATTCTAGTGTTAATGAGTTAGAAGTGACTCAGGAATCTCTTGTCTTCAAAACTGTAAATTTTTACACCTTTTGCAAATTATCCTGAGGTTGTCTCTGGTTCATTTTGTAAGCTACCACTATAAAGTCCTCTAAAAACTCCATTATGAAAGCATTTGCAGTCAACAAAGATCCATTTTGCTAAACTAAAATCCTGCCTTTCCTATCATAATGGAGGCCATCCAGAAAAAGTAAGTGGTATTTATCTGTGTATGTTTGAACTCAACTATTTTGAACAATGTTAGCTACCATTTGGGGTTATGGCAAAAAAAAAAACAAAAAAAAAAAAAAACACTTCTTTTAACATGTTCACTTTAATGTGTGTATTAATATATATACGTGCAAAAGTGATGCACGATCTTAGCTTCTCACAAAAGTGTAAATACAATATTACATATGTTTTTGTTTATAATTGTTTCCTTTTATATAGAATTACAAACAACTGCCATGTATGCATGTATTAGCATTTCAGTTATTTTTGTTGGCAAAAACACATAGGGATAGTAAACTGAGTTTGAGATGTTGCTTATAGCAACCAGATTCTAGCTCTCATTTATTTAGTACATTCTATTATCCAGTTGTCCAATAAATATATATTTCTATTGCATATAAATGTTGTATTTAAACCAATTTTATTTAGAGATCTGTAAATATATGTAGCTAGCAGCCTGTATTTATTATATACAATTACAAATTGTATATATATTTTTTGGGGGCAAAACACATAGGGATAGTAAACTGAGTTTGAGATGTTGCTTATAGCAACCAGATTCTAGCTCTCATTTATTTAGTACATTCTATTATCCAGTTGTCCAATAAATATATATTTCTATTGCATATAAATGTTGTATTTAAACCAATTTTATTTAGAGATCTGTAAATATATGTAGCTAGCAGCCTGTATTTATTATATACAATTACAAATTGTATATATATTTTTTGGGGGCAAAACACATAGGGATAGTAAACTGAGTTTGAGATGTTGCTTATAGCAACCAGATTCTAGCTATCATTTATTTAGTACATTCTATTGTATATAATGTGGTCTTTGAAAAACTAATATTTTGCTTTTTTGGCAGGTCTCACAGAACTCCACTGGTCTGCAAGTTCTGTGAGAAACTAGACACAAATTTATCAGTCCATCTCCAACGAGTGTGCCAGAAGAAGGCAGATCCTTCAAGCATCCCCATTTTGGTAGAGGAAGCTCGTTCCAACATGAGGAAGATGTTGGAAAAGCTCAGCATAGTTAACTATACTGACAACAGATTCAGAACCTTCAGTGCGGCACACATGGAGGAGCTGGTCAGGTTTTTTGAGCAGTCTGGAGTTTACGTTAAAGGAAAACCCTCACCAACCCCAGCACGGTCTGTAAAGATTGTATTGGTTATTTCTAATTACAATCTGTTTCCATAGCTTCACATAACTTCAGGTTTCCATTAAAGCAACAATGTAATAATTAATAGTATTACTATTTATAAGATAACTGATAATATATCTTGCACCTGTCAATGCTACCCCCCCCCCACCCATTCTTATAATTTGCAGAATTGTCAGGGCCTTGTATTATCATCATCATCACCATTTATTTATATAACCTGTTCATTTCTTATTTGTTACATAATGTGTCCTTAGGCCTCTGCAAAAACACAACCAAATTAAGGACAGACGTCCATCAGTTAATGTTGATACAGATGGGGAAGATGATGATGAAATTCATAATGAAAATCAAGCAATGTAAGTAAAGTGGATCATACATTTGTTCCTTCGTTTCTCACTCTCTCTATCATTGGGCTTCATTTGTTACCAATATTTGGACGCAATGATAATATAACTTGTTTTGTTTGTCTTTAATTCCAGTGATAACGCACCAAACTGGAGTGTTCCACTAAGGAAGAAGATGTCTGAAGCTGGTTTGTACGACAAACACAGCAAGGAGCATCCCATCCTTGAAGGATTCCAAAAGCACTTGACACATACCTTGAATGTACCAAATTGCCAGCAGGAGGTACAAATTTTAGTAGTAATAAACAATTACATTATCTTGTATTTCCTATCATAATCATCAGCCATTTATATGTTGCATAGTCAGTAATGTTCAGTGATGGGTCCTTTATATACAACAGACTCGCGCTCCATGCCTACATATAAACATTACCATTTTTCTCTTAATATCCCGTACACTGTATACAACATTACTTTCCTATATAGAACCCATAGTATTGGTTGCTGTTATTGGAATGTACTTTATATCAGCTTCATTTTATTTCAGCATGGTATTTAATCTCATTTTTCTCCCTTTTTAATCTTAGGTGGAAAATGTCGCAAGGTACTTGTTCTACATGGACAGCACAAAAGTCTCCTTGGATTTTGTACTGGACATTGAAAAAACAATCCAGTATTTTAATAAGCTTAGAGAAACTGGACTAACGAACCAGACTGCTGCAAACTATCTTAAGAGCTTGAAGAGGTTTGTTCAGTACCAGATCACATCCACCAACCTGGTGCTTCAAAACAAGGACCTGTTTGAAGCCTTTCAATCTTTTATGAATCGGACAAAGGACATCCAAGGGGCCATCAATAAAGCCGTCTCAAAGGAGATCGTGGCAAAAAGGTAACACTCAAGCACGGATTCAGGGGCAGGCACAGTTTTACTTCAGGTATACATAGTTTTGTTCCTCATAGACCTCTCCGACAAGGGTAAAGGAAATTGCTTTTAAATAACTATTCAAAAGATACACATAAGCTCTAGGTAGAAACTGTGCACTGCAACAGTCAGGGTGTCTAGGTACCTACAACAGCTCCTCGGCTGTCCTACATTATTGTACAATTATATTATAACTGCTGCATGTGTAATCATTCTTGTATGTATTATTTACAGGTACGACTTGCTGAGTGATGACATTAAACCCCCAGAGGAGTACCGTAAGCTTCTGGCGGTGGCAAAGCCTGGATTTCTTGAAGCCATTGAGAAAGCTAAAACAGATCAGAAGCTTGAGGAAAAAGAGAAGCTGACAATCCTCTACTATCTGGAGGCTGTGGTCATTCTCAAGCACCTGCAACGACCGGGTGTAGTGCAGAACATGACAGTAAGTAACACCCTAATACCTGACCTCTGTTTCCTCCAGGTAAACTGTAGATAAGTTAAATGACTTTATCATCTGCAGGTGACTGAGTGGCTGCAAAGGAAACGCCATCAGCGCAATCTTGGAGATGAAGTGGTAAACACTACTGTTGTTGGTGTGAAGAACCATAAGACATCCACGCAGCAAGTTGCTACTTTTGTACTTCAGCAGGATGAGGAAATGGTGCGTATCAAATATTTGTATTTTTCTAATGTACCTCTTCTAGTATATTCTAAGCCACAAGGAATATCCCTTGTCCAACACTCCTCCATATGTACACAACTGTAAACTAGCTAATCTGTGCAGTGTCTTTAGACGTTACAATTTCTAAAAAGTCTTAAAAAAAACACAACTTGTTTGATATATATATATATATATATATATATATGATATAGTGTTATATAGAAATATATGTATAATATACATATTTTCCCAGGGGTATGAGATAGCTCTATTTTGTATCAAATTTGAAAGTAAAGTGTTTTACCTCAAATTTTACAATTTTGAAAAAGTAAATAAAATTTGGTAAAAGTTGGTAAAGATATACACAGAAGTGTATTCAGATCCCAGTGCAATGTCTGTGAGAAGCCGAGAGCTTTTGCACAATTGGTGAATATCTTAAGCTTCTCACAGATATCTGTACATTGGATACATATTTTGGAAAAAATCTTTTTTATTTCAAAAGTATAAAAATCATATCAAAAGAATTTCTTTGGATCAGCTTGGCAGGGTGTTTTAGATATGCGCTACTTAAATTGTTGTGTTTAATAAATACACATTTTCTAAAAAAAAAAAAAAAAAAATAACTCATGCAGTTTGTGTGCCATTAATATATCAACTTTACTGCAAAATACTCCACTTTGATTATGGAGTTAGAAAAGCCTCCTTTGGAGGGGAAGGGGCTTCTTTAGTAGGAAAAATTCTATCAGGACAAATTATACCTCACTGTACAATGAACTCAATAAAGTGGTAACTACAGGTAGAAATGCTGTTGGTGGGACAGCTCCTCACTAGGTAGAACTGCTTTCACATTTGTCAGAACTGTATTTTTTGGTCAGGCTCGCATGGAAATTGCAGATTTCTATGAGAAAATGTACACACTGTGCAAGACAATTTTTATACCTGGCCCAGGGCTTCTGCGGATCCCAGGGGCAAAATGGGTTCCCTAGTGTGGCAGGCGAAGGGGACCCATACTAGCCCAGCCACCCGGCTGGGGCCGTATCCACTTGGCTCACCGAGCCCTGGGTGAAGCTTCAGGCGGATCCCAGGGGCTAAGAGGCCCCCCTAGCTTTGTGGCGAAGGGGGCCAAACAAACCCTGACCCCTGCGAGACCTTTTGTTTCTAGGGGTTGGTGGTCTAGGGTCCTCCCTCTCCGGAGGAGCACGCTCCGAAACCCTTGTGCCTTGTAATATACTACACTGTTCAAAGGATTAATGTTATATTGCCGTGTTATGTAAAATATGTGCAATTTGACTGCATTTACACATCTTTTCTCGGTGTCCTAATAAGAGAAAGCATTACATTGTAGGCATAGAACTCCAAGTTTTTATGTAACCAGTTTTTGAAGTTGTTTTGACATATTCTGGTGTAATGATGATTAGAATGTCTTTTCTTAAACTAGTTTTCATGCAGTTAGCTAACTGGGTTTAGACATGCAATGCAGTAAGATTTGCTTCATACCCTTGTGCAAGTTCTATTTCTATTATAGATTGATTGTGGCAATATGAAGCATGACTAATACTCATAGTTAGCACATCCATACAGGGCCATGATCAGAAATCATGGACCCAGTCCACTGTCTCAGCTTACACTAGGGGACTTCATGCAGGTATATGTAAATTTACAGAGTTAGATTTCTTACATGGCTTATTATCTCACATACATCAAAAGGACACTCCAATAATTGAAATGGAAGGTGCTTGACACATACCTTGAATGTACCAAATTGCCAACAGGAGGTACAAATTTTAGTAGTAATAAACAATTACATTATCTTGTATTTCCTATCATAATCATCAGCCATTTATATGTTGCATAGTCAGTAATGTTCAGTGATGGGTCCTTTATATACAACAGACTCGCGCTCCATGCCTACATATAAACATTACCATTTTTCTCTTAATATCCCGTACACTGTATACAACATTACTTTTCTATATAGAACCCATAGTATTGGTTGCTGTTATTGGAATGTACTTTATATCAGCTTCATTTTATTTCAGCATGGTATTTAATCTCATTTTTCTCTCTTTTTAATCTTAGGTGGAAAATGTCGCAAGGTACTTGTTCTACATGGACAGAACAAAAGTCTCCTTGGATTTTGTACTGGACATTGAAGAAACCATCCAGTATTTTAACAAGCTTAGAGAAACTGGACTAACGAACCAGACTACTGCAAACTATCTGCAAAATACTCCACTTTGATTATGGAGTTAGAAAAGCCTCCTTTGGAGGGGAAGGGGCTTCTTTAGTAGGAAAAATTCTATCAGGACAAATTATACCTCACTGTACAATGAACTCAATAAAGTGGTAACTACAGGTAGAAATGCTGTTGGTGGGACAGCTCCTCACTAGGTAGAACTGCTTTCACATTTGTCAGAACTGTATTTTTTGGTCAGGCTCGCATGGAAATTGCAGATTTCTATGAGAAAATGTACACACTGTGCACTCAAAAATTCATAAACTCTGAGGCGCTAGTTAACATCTTGGAAGCAATTTTAAAAAAGTACAACCATTCACCATCCTATACTGTCTCCACTAGAAAATGGTTTCCAGCGTGAAGTAGATGTTCTTGCGCATCTGTTAAAGGCTCAGAGCCTGATCTATGCATGGAAGTTCCTCCTTTCCTTAGTATATTTGCACAATGCCCACACTAAACTACAGACTTGGGGACAGATATCTGAGAAACAAAAAGACCAAGAAACACTTATTTGGAGGGCAGTCACAGAAGGCCCTACAGCCTTCACATCTCTTTATGGCTTTCGGCCAAGATCAAGTGCAGTTGTGGCAGATCAGCACTTGCCTCTTTGGTTAGAGGGCTGGAATGCAGCTTTGAAAGGTTGGGACAAATGTGCATCTGGACTGGCAATCCAGGGGGCCATAAATCACGGGTCAGGAGACCTTAATACAGATATGTGATTCTGTTGGCACCCACGCACTTTTGATCACTTTCCCTAAGTGGCGGAAGGCGCAGAATAAGATGCGAATGGAGGATATTATTGGTAAGAAATTCTACATTCTTTTGTTTCTAAAACTAAATTGTTTCCCCTAAAAAGGCTAAATAATGTGTTGGATTTCTTTAATTCAAACCCATACAAGATTGACAGCCCTTTGATTATGCACTATTAAAATGTTTTTTAGCCATTCTAATATTTGTTTTGTCAATTTTCTTCAGGTCGTTTTTGGACAAGGCTTCCAGAGGAACGTCAAATTATTAAATATGTTGAGCTCCAGGGATGGAAACAAAACATCCCGCGAACCTGCGAGATTTTAGTGAACTGGAAGCCACAGGGTCCAAAAAAGACAACAAGGATGTAGAGCATCTGATCTCCCGTCAGGAATGGAAGGGTCTGGCATTTATTCCAGATGAAACTAAAGGAAAGAAAGTGGTTGCCACCAGGCTGTTTCGGAAAGGGGAGATCTTATGCGACTACCATGAAACTTTAATATCCCATGATGAAGTGGAAAGAAGATTAAAAACAACCCAAATGGGAGAAAGTCTATGACCTTATTACACACAATGATATCTCAGCAGCACCAATAGACAGTGCAAAAACGGCTGATTAAACCTGTTTTTAGTGGTTCTTCATCTCACTCAGCTATTGTGACACTGCTGAAAATCGTACTACAATATTATTACAGTGACCCTAACCCTTCCTTCAAACACATAGCATACATGTACAATATGATTCTAATAAAAAAAAATAAAAATTATTATAATATATATATATATATATACATACATACATACATACACACACATAATAGCTCAATATAGATGACTGTTCAAAAGATGAAACTGCAGTATAAATGACTGTCCAGAAACATAACACCTGACCCACTGGGGCCATTGACTTTGTATTCTCATAAATGCTGAATCGACTTCAAGCAAAAGAAACCAGGAGGTGGAAGAGGAAGATGAGGTACAACAAACTCCCCCAGAAAGTATGAAAGATGTATTTTCATCATTTATCCTGACACATCCCCTTCACATGGACGATGAACCTCCACCTTAGAGTGCCTGCACTTTCCTAGAGGACATTATTGCTGCTTCCTTACAATCAGCTGGCTACAGTCAAAGTAACAGCTGCCTCCATGGAGGTGGTTGTCAAAGTACATTGTTACCACAAATATATGGTCTAAACTGTTGGCAGGATGAAATGAATTGTGTGCCCTTCTTACAAACAGAGGATTAGACTAGTTCTTCCGCACTGACTCATTAGTATACACAACCTAAATTACATTTTAATTCCCAGTGGTTCAGTGGGCCTGTCAGACTTGGACTTTAACCGAGTGTTAAATCATAACAATTCTTTTCTAATTTACAAACATTTGTCACCAATTGACTGACTGGTGGACAGTTATCGGATATTTACTGACCCTACGGGCTGCAATCATTCCCTGCCACAAGTACCGTTTCAGAGTGCTTCCAACAAAGTGCTCCTTAAATTGTTCCGTTTAATAAATACATATTTTTTTAAAAAAAACACACCTTTTTTGGCATATATATTATATATATGATGTAATGTTATATAGAAATATATGTATAATATACATAGTTTCCCAGGGGTATGTGATAGCTCTGTATTTTGTACAAAATTTGAAAGTAAAGTATTTTACCTCAAATTTTACGATTTTGAAAAAGTAAATAAAATCCCCTTTTCATTAAAAAAATAAATCGATATGAATTATGTCATTCAAGTAACTATTGTGTCTGCAAAGGTCGTTTTTGCTATGACAAGTGGAGGAAGGCGCAGAATAAGATGCGCATGAAGGATATTATTGGTAAGAAATTCTACATTCTAGAATTTCCTTTGTTTCTAAAACTAAATTGTTTCCCCTAAAGAGGCTAAATAATTTGTTGGGTTTCTTTAATTCAAACCCATACAAGATTGACAGCCCTTTGATATTTGTGATATTCTGCCCCTTCCATCACGAGACCTTTCCTCCCCCAGGGACAAACACAATCATTTTTAATCTGAAGGCCCTATTAATCAACTGTAGCTGATTCAGGAAGCCTGAAGAGTCAGTCTGTTGAGTCTGACTTCCATCTACCTAGCCTTTGTATTGAAGCTTCGGAAGCCCCACTTGCTGCAGCCGCCGTGGCAGCTCCAATCTGAAACAAATGTGTTCCGAATTCTGATGTTGATAAGCCTAGGGCATTTAAAGCGCTGCACATAACTGAATGAAATTGGAATTTAGTAAGGGGGGAGCAGTCTTTATGAACAAGCCATATATCTGCTCCATGCGGCCTAAGGCTGGCGAAATATTGACAAAGCTTAACCGGACATATCACTTGATCCTGATGATTACTAAGGGAAAACCAATGCCCTGCCCCTACCTGATCAGTTTTGGAGCGCCTAATTTTTACTTGCACGTTGTCATCCGACAACACCACGTGTTTAGCTAGCAAAGCAGCTTCCTTACTGTTTTTGGATTGAGCAACTATCTCACTGACTCGCATAGCGCCGTGAAAAGCCATAGAGAACGCTGCCGCAAACTGTGAAGCTTTAAAATGATCTGATGTTACTTCAGGCAAAGTCAAAATCATACGGGACAATAATACGGGATCTATGGGCTTTCTCCTATCCTTGGGGGCGGGGTGAAGCCTAGACCATCCTTTTAACGCTTTGTTAATGAACGATTTAGTGGGATCCTGTAAACCTTGCAACCTAGCCATGAATGATATACCCGCTAGAATAGCTGACATAGATGTTTTACTAACCCCTTCCTGGTAACACCCCCACATGAAGTCCACAATAACGTTAGGATCCCCCGGGACACGAGAGGGACCGGACGACAGAAAGCTCTCCCATCATTTCCAGGCTGTCCGATAGGCCTTCCACGTGGATGGAGCTAGAGAAGCCTCTGCCAAGAATCTTAAACCGGACCGACCATCTGCCAAACATAAGATGGACAGGCTGTACCCGCGGGGTCAGCACGAGGAGCAAGGGACCTAAATCGCTCCCATTCAAAATGAGAAAGGGAGTCAGCTATGCAATTGTCTATACCTGGAACATGTTTGGCGTGAAAATTTATGTCGCAGTCCAAGCAAAGAAGCACCAGAACGCGCAGCAAATTTACTGCCGGTTTAGAAGAAGCGCTCTGAAGGTTAATTGCCTGCACCACGCCCAAATTGTCACACCAAAAGGACACATTACGCCCCGACAGCTGAGGAGCCCACAGCTCAAGAGCCACAATTATGGGAAAAAGCTCCAGTACTAATAAATTCTTAGTAAGTCACCCATCTATCCACGGTTGAGGCCATGATGAAGCACACCACCGACCTTTGAAGAAAGCACCGAATCCCTTGGCGCCTGCGGCGTCCGTAAATGAATCCAACTCACCGTGGATATGGGAGGGGAAGGCCAAATCCTAGAACCATTACATTTTCGAAGGAATGTTACCCATACCTCCAAATCCTCCCTTATCTCGTCACTCAGTTTAATTAAAGTGTGGGGTCTGTTCCTACCTGCTGTGGCCAACTGTAATTTCCTGCAGAAAATTCTACCCATGGCTATAACCCTACACGCAAAATTAAAAGATCCTAGCAAAGCTTGAACTTGCCTAAGTGTACAAAAAGGAGAGGCCAGAGTGCTGGATATCAAACTCTCTATTTTTTCTATTTTGTCAGCCGGCAAGCGAGAACATCCTGCAACCGAGTCTATTTCTATCCCTAGGAACGACAAGCAAGTAGTTGGGCCTTCTGTCTTATCTTTGGCTACCGGTACCCCCATAACCACGAAAAGAGCCTGAGCTGAATACAGCATATCCGAACAAACTGAAGAGCTAGCCCGAACCAAACCTCCGAATGAGCATCAAAGCCTCTTCGAATGACTGGTATACGACAGAGCTTATGTCCTGGTCTATGGCATCATTGACCGAATTACCTGCGGGATGTGACGTGCTGTATTAACGAAATTTACCTGGCACTATACTGTATTGGGAACTATACCAACTGGGGATATGAGTAAATCTGAAAAGGGTGGGGAATCAAATGGGTCAATCATGCGTCCTAAGCTTACCTCCCCGCAATTTTTTTCGTCAAGGACCTCAGGGAATACGTATGCTGATTTCAAGTTCCTAGAGGCCCTGGCGCTGACCGCTGTGACAATAGGGAGCCTAAATCCATGACCAAACCCCTCACAGAGAAAGGAAGCCTGATCGGCATTCGGGTAAAGCCTAAGCCATTTTTCTAAAACATCGTTACATATAGGAGACTGGGCTTTAAGGAATGCCGCCGTCACTGCCGCGGGTTCTGGAGAGGCCAGGGGCACTCCTCGGACACTCTCTGGCTGAATGTGCACCACTGCAATAGGAGCAGATGTGCCTATATCTGCATGATTCACCCCTGCCGCAAGCCCCGTTATTATTTGCGAAGCACCTGTTCTTTGCAAATTGGGGAGCTCCACGTCTCCCCCCTTGGGGAAATCAATTTCCTTGAGCCCCTGAGCCAAAAGCTAAGCTAGCACGGTTAAGCTGCATCCAAATCTCAACGTGTCTTACGCCCAAAGGCATGTCTACCCGACCGTCAACTCGCTCCCGGAACAATTCTTCATACTTCCACTACGTCCCCGGGCGGTCGTTAATGAACATCTCATTTATCAGATGTAGATATTTCCAAACCTCGCTAGCCTGCGGCCTCGTTTCTATATAGCACGCCGCGAAGGAACAATAACTCAACAGCCAGTTAGGGAATGTTTTATAGGCATCCTCCCCCATGCCCCCTTTTGCCCGGGCCGCTTCCAAATCTTTCTTACCCGACTTTGTAATCTCGAACATATCCACCAAACAGCCTTTACTTATCCTGTCCCTATAGCAAGGGCGTACGCCCGCTAAAAGGGCCGTGTATTCATATTGCACCATGGGTGCTTTATTTACTGACGGGTTCGCTGCTGCTCCCTTTCTAACATCTTTAGGTCTAGATCTACTAAAATGTGTGTTGAGAATTTTCATCAACTTCCGAGGACCCTCCCCGGATGAAGAGGGAGAATCTTCGTCAGTGGAGGACATTGGGGGACTATGTGTACGATCATGCACCAGACTGACATCAACCAACTCACCGCCTGCGCTCGCCTCTGCTTGCTGACCTCCCGACACACCAGAAGGTCCCGGGCCCGATGAATCTGCCCTGGCCCCCGCCTGCTGTGGTTCCGAACTCCTCACAACTCCGGCAGAAACCGCTGCGGGAACCTCCGAACTCACTACTGTGACGTCAAACCAGCCGGGGTTGGAGGCACTATAGCAGGGGGACACGCGGCAAGGGTCACCCTGCCATAATGACTAACCAACCCCAGGCTGTTCAGCGCTGGGCTGGATTCCGTAGGGAGTGGGGTCCACCGAACAAAATGAGCGGGCTTCCCCTAGGGACACCCAGCCCAGTGCTGATAGCACTAGGGCTCTTCCTACACCCCTGGGCGGTGGGTGTAGGGTAATAACGGCGAAAAAAGAGTTAAAAAAACAAACGGACCCCAATTTGTTTTGTGGAACTACAAGTGCCAGCCAGCCAGGTTGCCCTAAAAACTAGAAGCACCACCATACCCATGGCAGCCAGGGCATGTTGGCACTCGGAGAACCACAAGTGCCGACATGCCCTGACACCCAGGGCTGGCTGGGACCTGTAGTTCCACAAAATAAAATGTTTACAAATCCACAACACCCTGGTTAAAACCACTAACATTTATTAAAAATAATAAACCCACAATAATGAGAGTAAACACCCTCATTTACACCACATATTTTATTAAAAATAATAAATACCCTATACTCACCAATGAAGTTTTCTCTTGTCTGCAGCTTTCAATCCAAAAATGGCTGTAAACAAAGTCCAAAATAAATTTGTATCCAAAGTCCTGCTTGCCCCTATCCCAAAGTAATTTGTACTTCCAAAAGTCCATTCTTGAAATCTGTTCACATCTTCTACCCAGGGTGGGTCCTCTCGTTGCTTGAAGTCTTCAGTTCTTCGCCCAGGGGGGGCCCATATTTGTAAGATCCACGAATCTTCTGGCTTGATTGAAGAAAAATAAAAAAAGAGAGAAGCCGCTTCAAACAGCTCCTATCTAGTAGGAGGTCCAATACGCAATAAGCTAAGCTCATTGCGCATCGGAGCTCCTACTGTGTATAAACTTAGTTCATTGCATTAGGGACCTCATTTAGAATCGGACGCAGATTGCGTCCAGGACACAAACGGCGAACCGGGAGGGGGAGTGCCGCGCAGCTTGTCATGGTGTTCCTAGTGAGACGCAAGTGGCTATGCGTCCGATACAAAATACGATAAGCTGCGTCAAAGTGTCTGCGATATTTTCAATTTCCGTCATAGACGCAATTTGCGACAATTGAGTATTTACACTTTTGGACGCATTTTGTGCTAGCATTGCTTTACTAACTTGTCTCTTTTCATTGCCACAGTATTGCAAGTATAAATGATCTTTACATGTGTGCAACAATGCAAATTGCAGTTTTATTCTTATTATGCTTTGGGGCCCAGTGTTCCTGATATTCTCAAGTTTCTGTCTGTGCGCCTCTGTCAAATTAGTAAATGTATTATTTTATGTATGTTTAGATGGCTGGAATGTCTAAACACTTTTTAGTTTCTGCGCTAATTCGGCAAAGATTTGGGATGTTCATGTGTATAATTCCCCATTCATACTGCACTTCAAATCCTGGTTAAATGCGGGGCAAGGCCAGACGACGGGGGTTTATGCACAGTATGAATGGTGTCAGTGAAATATTCACAGTATAAATCCCTGAATTTCAGCCTTGGTTTTTTGATGGGATAAGTCCCGTGTTGGGCCTGGTTAGCCTGCAGTATGAATGTTGCGACCAGGGTTTTGCATCCCGGGTCTCACAGAAAGAAGCTGATTGGGTGTCTGAGAAGCTTGAGTATGACATAATAAACGTTATGCTGCAGCAGAAAAGTTGAAAATGTCACATTAGATGGAAGAAGAGGTTAGAGAGTTCCTAAATATAAGAGGGTAGGAAGAACTATAAACCCAATTTTCATGGACTGTAAATGATGCAACAGTTTATTAAAACATTTCAAAAGCATGACCCAACGTTGAAGAAAGCACAGGCAATCACAGGTTGTGTACAAATGCCAAACACAGTGTTAACAAGAAGCAAAGTCCCTGATAACTGCTGCAAAAGTGGTGCTGCAGGGATGGAATGGCCGTTTTACAAACACTGCAACATGCTGTTTGTGAAGTCAGCATTTTTAAAAATTCATCTACTTGCCGGGATGCTCTTCCTCCCACAGAAAGCATTCAGTCTAGCCAGTCGCAATGACTACTGACAAATCAGTAAAGGTACATGCTGATTTGGAGTGGGCCAACAGTGCAGAAGACACAATAAATCTGTTTGCAGAAGAATTTGTAGATTGGGCAACTTTGGCATCAGAACAGTCTGCAGCAGATATGCAGTCCTTGCAAGAGACTTAACAGTTGGCATCAAACCAACCTTTGCATTCACTGCAGAGTTCAATATTACGTGCAGACAGTAATTTCCACAATTTGCTAATGAAATTTACACAATTAAATGAATGCAACAGTGTAATTCCTAAACTAACAACTAGGCACAACTACAGATATAAAACTACAAAACTGTTTGCTTGACACTTATTTTGTGGTACACTTCCTTGCCTTGTCAGATTATGGATCCTGGGTACAGTTGCTGACTAATATTGAGTTTTCTAGTAAGCTGAGGGCTCCCCTAGGGTTTTTTATTTTGCAAAATATATGTTACTAATGCTTATTTAATGTATGTTATTGGTTTAAAACAATATCTGTTAAAAAAAAAAATACTAATTAGTAAACGGACTACATAAATTGAGCGTCGAGGCCCATGTGTGTCCCACCCATACACAGTACTGTCCCCAGCTGAGAATCAGAGCCCACATCTACATGCAGAGCAGTGAACCGTTTAAGGAGGGGAGGCCCCACACACAGAACAAAGGTTTGCTAAGGCATTTTGGTGAGTAGCTGGAGCAAGGTGGTGTAAAATCTGCATGAAAACCACAACCCAAAAAATAAATAAATAAGGGGGGGGGGGGGTAAAAAGGCCAAATACAAACACGTGGCTGAGAAGGGAGTGTATCCCTGTAATATTGTTTGGGGGCCCAACCAAAGGGAATATAGAGGCAAGGCGGAGTCTCTATGACAGTACATGAGGTGTTGAGGAGGTAGCAATATCTATTAGACCCCTATATACAGATGAGCTATGTAGCTTACGTCAAGCTGTTGCAAAGCGAACAAAACCCACTTTGTTTGGTTTAAACGTAAGAGTATTCGAGTAAGGGAAAAACATCAGAGTGATAGTGACAGACAATGGGACCAATGTGAAGTTTGACACAAGTTTAAATAATAAATGCACCAAGCACTTTTAAATGCTTATCTGTCTGAGCTTGCACTTGGACTGAGATGGATCTCCCCCATGTAATGTCCCTGTGCTGCTAGAGGTGGATTGGGAAAAGGTATTGGGCGAGCCTAGCAATGTCAAGGCTTGCTCAGGCTCTTGACATGCTAGGCTCAGTTCACAGCAAGGACAGAACTGACCTAATTTAGAGTCGGACGCAAAGTCTGTTTAAGAAGTGTAGGAGTGGGAGTGTGCCGCAGCTTGGTAGAGTATAACGAGTGGCAAGCAACCCCAGTTGCGTCCCACTCTTAATACCCTATCGAGCTGCAAGCAGTTCCTGCAGCTAGCTAACGCTTACGGCACCTAATTCCTGCCGCACAGCTTTAGCCCTGTTTTGACGTGTGCTGCGTCTGCGCCTCACTGCGACTAGGATGTATTTACATTGTCACGCCTTAACAAATCTTTGGAGTGACTGTGGGGGATCATCCTCCATATCCATCTCAACCACTTCTAGATCTGAGATGGTTGAGGCCAAGTCCACCTCATACCACTCAGACTCCGAGTTGGACTTGATGCTGCAGTTGTCCTGCTGGTCGGACTCTGCAGGGGCCTCTTCATGTTCAGCAAAAACATCCAGCTGGGGAGTTGTGTGGCCAATCGGTTATGTGGGCCGAACTCGGGCCTTGGACGATTAGCAGAATGTTGGCGGCGCTGTAAGTGGCTTTCTGTAAAAGGTAACAAATGTCAGATATGATGCACAAATATTGCTAAACCTTGGACACATTGTCTACACTCTAAATATGCTTTCAACAGTCATGTTTGTCTGGCCTTCATGTTTACATATATATATAATGTACATAAAACATGTTTATTGTGACTTAGATAGTTAGAAATCCAGCACAATGATAGTGGCTGGCTAGTATTGTAATGCAACGTGGAATCAAGTTGCTTTGTTTAATCAAGCATAGAACATGACCACTAAGCTATTACGATTACAAGACAAGTTTATTCTCAAGATTATGTTTTGTTTTTATGTGGTTGTAAGTAAGCTCTGGGTAAAGGTTAAAGTGTTGGCCACATACATGCCAAATATAGTCCAGTATGCGTACAAGTGTCTGCCAGTTTATGTACCAGAAACTTGATTTGACAATTAAAAAACAAATTTAACGATTGCGACAGAAGATATAGCTAGGATACATTGGGCTTATCATATCAAATCTGTGCCAATTGACTAAACAACCACTTTTACCCATCTGGTTGACACTCATCCTTGTAGCCTTGGGACATACATTATGGCTATTATTGTAAGCAATGGGAAAACATATTTTTTTACCTGCTCAATGTAGGTACAGGTTTAACATTAAGAACGTCTGTGTTCTTTTTTGTTATCGGTATTAGATGTAAATTTAAGTTCATAGTCATTCACATTAATTTCCTCCATAAATAAGTCAAATTCTGCTAATGTAACTTTCCGTATAATTAAAATATCACCTATATACCTTTTTAAAGAGACAGATCTTCTCCATATACTTATGATTACTAAAGATATTTTCCCCCAGTTCCCCATATAGATATTTGCATAACTCGGTGCGAAGGGACTGCCCATAGCAGTCCCCCGCACCTGACCATAAAATTGGTCCAAAAAAGTAAAATAGTTATGTTCAAGAATATATAGAGTACAATCAATTAGAAAATCTTGTAATATATTACTAAGATCACTATTTTCCTTTAAACATATTTCCACTGCATGAATTTTTTTTCCAATGAGGGATAGCTGTGTATAAGGATTGAACATCCACAGTACACCACAAATATTCAGATTCCCATTTAACATCTCTTAACACTTGTAAAACTTGAGTTGAATCTTTTAAAAAGTATTTCAATTGAATCATATTCTTTTTGAGATACCAATCTACAAATTCAGATGGGGGCGCAGTTACTGAGCCAATCCCTGAAACTATCGGACATCCTGCAGGATTACTAATTTGTTTATGGATTTTTGGAATTTGGTAAAAAGTTGCTATTTTTGGATGTCTGTTGTGTATATATAATCATATTCATCTTTAATAATACATTAATTCAGAAGTCCCTTCATTAATAACTTTTTAAACTGTTCCATATATATAATAGTTGGATCCTTTGAAAGCTTAATAAAAAAGTTGGTATCACAAACTAGTCAATGCTTCATTTATATAATCAACACGATTCAGAATCACCAATCCTCCTCCCTTATCTGCAGGTTTAATTGTAGCCTTATCATTCACCAATTCCTTTTAAGCATTTTTTTTTTCACTATTAGAAAGATTGGTTTTAATTTTACATTGAGCATTCACTAATATCTCAAAATCTCGGTTTACCAAGTCACAAAAAGTGTCTATATACATTCCCTTTGATTCTATTGGGTAATACTTAGATTTCTTCTTTAGACCTGTATTCATAACTCATTCCTGAGGAAATAGGTTGTGCCATATCTTTATCTTTATTCTCGCACTTTATAAAGTGTCTTTTTAGAGTGAGTTTTCTCACATATTTCTTGAGGTCAATATATAATTCAAAACCGTTTTGGGACCATAGTTGGTGCAAAAGATAATCCCTTCGATAACAGATTCAACTCTCCAGTTTGTAAAATTTTATCTGATAAGTTAAAGATACCCTTTTGAAGTCTCTAACAAATTGCTCTTTTTTTTAAGCTCTTCTTCCTCTGTCTTGCAACAATCTTTTTCTGGGGGAATTGTTCGCATATCTCGACATCATAACATTTCTGATGTCTGAGGTTCTCAATTTGGTACGCTGTTCTAAAAAAGGAGGTGATCTATCTGGCTTATTAGTAAAAGTGTGTGCAATTCCATATCTCTTTTCTTTAGACTTTCAAATCTATTTGAGACAGGTAATTCTATATATATATATATATATATATATATATATATATATATATATATATATATATATATGTATATATATATATATATATATTGGGGGATAGGGAAAGTGGAAAGAGTCGCACCAATTATTATGGAGTGATAGAACCCTGGTATATTAATTTAAATCTCATATAGATATTTTTAACTCGGGTGCTTCGTAAACCTAAAATTAATAAATTAGAACAACTAGAAAGAGAAAAGAGGTTTAGAATATGATGCACTAATCACTCCGTATTCGCATTAATTATCCTGTAGTATGTCTAATTATTAAAACGTAACCTTTATTTTTAGGTTGATAAAATAAACAGCGAAATATATAAACAGATTAAAATAGTGAAAGTGAAATATTGTATAAAAACTGGCTATGCCTTGTATGTCTCTTGTTCTTCAAACACTAGGGATAGAATAAAGTGCAATAAATATTGCTAATAAATAAATAATAGTGGAGAGCTTAATTCTTCTCAAATGTACAAAAACCCTTTATTCTTGTGTAGTTGCAGCTTCAGTCTTATAATTAGATTATTGAGCAGCTTATACACAGCTCCTTTTCATGTAGAATCGTATTTAATTGTATTGACACTGATTTAGAGCCACTTTGTGAATAGATACAAATCTCTCACTTGTTACAATTGCTATGCTAAATTGTATCAAACAGCATCTGAGGTCTGAGTCATCTGAGAGAGATGAGAAGTAAAAAGACGGCAGTTTATCTATTGTGCCGTAGGAGCTCAGAGTTTACTATCAGGGCTGTGCTTTGACAGGGTTATTTATACATGCTTCTGTGTTATGTTTAACCCGTTTTGCGTATTGTGTATATCCTCCCTGTAGAGTCCTGAGTCTTTTTCAATTATTCTAATAAAGTGCAATTAACGGCTTTAAACTAAGATCACTTAGAAAGACCACAGGGATGAATAGATTCTCAATGAAGTAGAGGCTCTAGGCTAGTATAAAATTATAAGTAATATGTCGTTTTTATGTTGGTTTATTTGGGTTAATTTGTAGATTTTATCTATATGTATTATCCCCACAGAAATAATCAGTTTGGATATTATGCCAACAAAACCACGGCAGTAGAAAAACTAGCACATCTTTCATATATCCTCATTATAAAGCTCTCAATCTTAACAATTATTGTAGTGAATACTTTTATTAGCTTTGAGCTAGAATCACTGTGTTATCCCCAACGGGACTGACCCGCTTAGATGTTAACAGAGCCACAGCAATAACTAGCAGATATTCTATTAGAGGATTACTCCGTATAGATTATCTTAAAAGGATCTGATCTTATCTTATATCTAAGCTGCAGCTGCTACTGAATCTATTGAGACATTTCACTAGGCATAGTCAGTGAAACCAACGCGCGTTTCGCTGATATGCTTGTTCACGGCAAACCCGTTACTCTGTATGAGCGGGGTTTTAAAACTCTGGTTAGCCAATAGGTGATTGCTAAATGCAATCTCTCCTGATTGGTTATTGATCCGCTATAGTGCTACTATTTGTCTATATCTTTTGTAATGATCGTGTGTCATCTTAAGATATCATCTTCCGTTTTATATGTACTGGGAATTCTAAGATTTAATATGTGATTTTGGTACAGTCCTTCATAATAACAAGTTTAGGATATTAATAAATGCCCAACAATTATCAAGATAGAGATTATATGCAAAAAGGAAACTAAGTCTATGCAAGCATAAATAAAATTGGATTAAAATTATAAACAATTAAATATAAATATCATGATTTGCCATGAACTAACCCTTTAATATTTTTATACATAGAAGTGATAAAATTACAGTACAGTGGTGGTTAAACTATCTCCAATTATGTATAAAGTGCCTAATAAATATACAATTAACCTCAAGTGAGAAAATCTATGTGAAATATATGTAAATAGTGAATATTTTACTTGAATTATATTATTATAGAGAATAAATTAGTGTTAAAATAATAAAAAAATCAGAGACCTAAGGTCATTATTTTTAAGTTAAACTGTATATATTATTGAATAGAATTATTAAAATTTTAATATTTTTACTGTGATAGTGTAATAATTATTCTTATATGTGTTCATACATTACCATATATGTAAATTTTAATATTATTACTGTGGTAATTGTGCTAGAATGTGTCTTAATTATGTATGTAAACGATATTTAAAATTAATAGGACAGCGAATTACTGTCCTATTGGGTTATGCATTTTAAATTGGTGGGGACAATATGTTTATAATTCGTGTAGTATAATCCATATACGCGTTTTTAAAATTTATATTTCTATATAGATAACAATTACTTGTATATTATTATTTTATCATTTTGTCACCAGAAATCCAGGCAACCTATTCCCAGTATGTATATATATTTAATTTCACTTTATTTGCTATGTTTCCTTTTGCATATTATTCTTTTACTTTTTTGTTGTTATTCCTATTTATTCTAGGACAATTCCAACCAAGACATTCCATTCCAAATATGTTGCTCATACTTTAAAGGTATCGTAATGCAGATCTACCAGATCTTTCATATATTTTTATCATTCTTTTATTCTTTCTCCTTCTATAGTAAAATTCTAGGATAAATAAATCCCTCCAAATATATGAATAAATATTACATTTTAAAGAAACATGGTATAATTTAAATTTTCATTTAAGCCTACTGGTTGCATAGAGTTCATTAGGAAGATCATTCTCACATCCCTTTTAAGTAGTTCTTTTTTCATATCGCCCCCCCTAATGCCTAATTTAACTTTTTCCATACCAAAGGCTATCAGTTGATCAGGATTACTCTGATGTTTTTTTTGGAAATGTCTTGCCACTGTAGTTAGTTTTTTCATTTTTCTAGTATCTTGTTCGGCATTTCTAATATTGCCTGCATGTTCCAACAATCTCTGTTTCAAGGGTCTACTCGTCATCCCTATGTAGTTAATATTACACATGCATGTCAAACAGTAGATTACTGCTCTTGTATCAATTTATGAACGATTTTATTTGGTGATTTTTGCCATATCTATCTGTAAAGTTTTTTGTTTTTTTAATGAGTTTGCAAGCTTTACATTTGCCACAGGCATGGCATCCTGTGATTTTATCAATGGTTGGTTGAACCTCAATCCTATTGTCAAAATGACTTTGTACCAGAAGATCCCTCAAGTTTCTAGATCTTCTCCAGCTTGTGGAAATCTTATCACTCAATGATTTCTGATATGTCAGAATCTAGTTTTAGGATGTGACTATGTTTTTGAAGTATTGTTTGTATGGCTCTCCACTGATTATTGAATTTACTGATGAATCTCACTTTTCCATTCGAAACTTCGGTTTTTCTTTTTGGAAAAATTAGAAGGTCCCTATTGATTTTTTTTCACTTCATTGTATGATTTTTTGAGGATTTTATGGCTATATCCTCTCCTTTCCAATCTCATTTGGAGTTCTTTAGCTCGTAATTTAAATTGATTATCCTGGCTACAATTGCGTTTAGTTTGTAAATATTCCCCTTTTGGAATGCCTTTAATGGTAGATGCGAACTTGTTGCATGGAGAAGACTATTTGTGGCTGTTATTTTTCTAAACATATCCGTAGCAACTTCCATATTATCTGTTACATAAATTGTGAGGTCCAGAAAATTAATTTTTGTTCGATTTTATATCAAAAGTTAATTTTTTAATTTATTTCGTTTGTATTTAGTAAGTCCATAAATTCAATGAACAGATCTTTTTCACCCTCCCAAATTAGGAAGATGTCGTCAATGAATCTGAACCACATCGTTATGTGTTTTGTGAATTTCTCATTTTGTTCAATAAAGACCACCTCTCTTTCCCACCACCCCAAATAGATGTTAGCATAGGTGGGGGCACAAGTTGTGCCCATCGCAGTGCCTCTCAATTGTAGGAAAAACCGCTGATCAAAAGTAAAATAGTTTTTTTTCCAGGACAAATTTCAATAAGTCTAAGATGAACTCATTATGATCGGATTTGATCTTTATCTCCAAAAAATGACGGACTGCTTGGAGTCCTATCTGGTGTTCAATACTACTGTAGAGACCTTCAATATCACAAGTGCAGAGCCATGTATCATTGGTTACTAAAATGTTCTGTACCTTCCCTATAATATCCAATGAATCCCGGATATAGGAGGGCAGTGTATAAACAAATTCCCGAAGATGATTGTCTACATACATACTGGCCTTTTCCGTGAGATTTTCTATACCAGAGACTATGGGTCTACCAGGGGGCTTTTTTTCATTTTTGTGGATTTTGGGTAAAATGTAGAAGGTCGCAACTCTTGGATGTTCTGTCCATAGGAATTGTATCTATTCACAAAGTGGCTCTAAATCACAGTGTCATTACAATTAAATATACGATTCTACATAAAAAGGAGTTGTGTATAATCTGCTCAATAATCTAATTATAAGACTGAAGCTGCAACTACACAAGAATAAAGGGGTTTTTGTACATTTGAGAAGAATTAAGCTCTCCACTATTATTTATTTATTAGCAATATTTATTGCACTTTATTCTACCCCTAGTGTTTGAAGAACAAGAGACATACAAGGCATAGCCAGTTTTTATACAATATTTCACTATCACTTTTTTAATCTGTTTATATATTTCGCTGTTTATTTTATCAACCTAAAAATAAAGGTTAAGTTTTAATAATTAGACATACTACTGGATAATTAATGCGAATACGGAGTGATTAGTGTACCATATTCTAAACCTCTTCTCTCTTTCTAGTTGTTCTAATATATATATATATATATATAATGTGTGTGTGATATATATATATAATGTGTCAGATGAGAAGGGATATGGCGCCTTAGGTGTATTATTATGGGTAAGGTAATCCAGAAGCCAGGGTATGTGCATATGTGTACCAACTTTAAACTTGAAAACAGCTCATCAGTATGCAGGGTAGATGCTTTCACTACGGTCACTTGCATACGCTGTATCTCATGAATCCATGCAGAGAGAGTAAAAACCCAAATAGCGTGATAACGTAATAAAAATATTTTCAAATATTGCCACCACCAAGTTATATGTGTACCATGTAGAGGTTATAATGATACAACATTAGATATTTCCCTAATATGGGAGATCAGGCATTAAAAGACGACATATAAGCACCAAGTGGCCGCGTACCGGAAATCATAAGAAAAACAGGTAATCTGTAACTTAGTTCCGTGAGAGCCTCCTCAGCTTGTCCAGGTATGGAGACAGCTTGTCTACTCCTTATCACACTCAGCCACAGCTAGCAGGCATCACTCAGCAGGTACATAGTAAAAGTAGAAACACTATATAGTGTAGTATTTCAAACGTGGTATTTATTAAACAAATAAAAACTGTACACTCACATTCTGTGAGATATTGTATGCTCATTAATAGATCAAATATGTAAAGTATGTAATCATTAGATGTTCAGTCTCTAGAGAGTCCGTGAGGTAGCTTGCCAATGGCCTCCACACCGAAGTTACCAGTTGGGTACAACTCAAGGACAGGATAGAGAACAATTACCTTAGATACATATGGTACAGGCTCGGTCTCAACGCGTTTCGTCCTCTGAAAGGACTTCATCAGGAGAATCATTTGCATGTGTTGTGTCTTAATTTATAGTGATGTGCGCCGCCATTTTGCACGCGCGCAATGGAATTCTTGCACTGCGGAAAACGGAACTCATTGCGCATGCGCGGCACTCGTGTTACCGCGATTTGCGCATTCTGAGATCTAAGGGACCACAGTAAGGCTGTGTGATTATATAGTAGTCCACAAAGTAAGTGCTATTTTAGCAGCGTGTGTGTGTAAATTGAAACATAACAATGTTTTGTTCACTGAAGTATATTTGTCTTTTGTACAGCTGGGCTGACTATAAGCAATTTTTTTAAAACATTAATAGAGCCAAGGAAACACGCTCAAGGAACGGGTGGTGGCCCACCATCGGACCTCATCTTTTCCGCACTTGAGCGAGTAAGCATCGCCATTTCAGAGGAGTCTCTGGTTGGGGTGGGCCGAATTGATACCGGCAGTGACCCACCCCTAACACGGCCGTTATCTCCCCTAGGTGCATTTGGACTTTATACTATTAGTGTCTGTTAATGTTTGTGTTTTGTTTAGGAACATGTGGCACCTGTTATCAGTATTATGCACTGACTCTAATTTCATGAATGTGCTAATCTTTTGTTACAATCTAACCCTAAACCTAAAATCAGAATCATCTTAACGGATGCATCACTATAGACATTAATTGAATGTTTTATTTTTTGTCTCCGAAGTTGAAGAGCTTAGCAATCCACCGTCTGCTCAGTATGGCTCCCAGGCCACGCCCCCCCCAACCAATGTTTTTATGAATAAGAATTCCTATTTGTTAATCACTAACCAGTGGACGGGAGTGCCTTCTATCTATATAGTTAGACCTCACTTCGGTCTTTTTGCTCTCACTGTTTTGCTTATATTGGAAGAGCACCACTCACAGATATATCTGACATTTGCTGAGATTTATTTGGAATGAGGTTAGTGCTATTCCTTGTGCGATAATCATCTCTTTCTTGTACAAAAAATAAATGCACAAGAGACGGACAGGGAGAGCAATGATACTCAGCCAACACTAGGATCTCAATGGAATGATTTTCTATCCGCCCATCTTATTTATAACTATCTCCCCTCCCCTGTGACATCAGATGGGCGTACTCCCCCCAGTTAAACTTTTGACCCCAGAGTAGTAAGTAAAGCCTAGTGACACAGCCTACAGATTTTATTATCCTTCTTGCTTAATTCAGCCTTCATTTCTTATTATTGTGGAAAAAGCAAGGTTTCCTGTATACAAGGTATTGTCTCTTGTTGAAATACAAATTCTCCAACTATCGCATAGCAGACATTTGTTTGGACACAAAGGAAAAACAGTGGTAGTTCATATCTTGTTCTCCTGAATGTGTGACCTGATTTCCATACATTTTCAATATTTTTTGTTGCCATTCTGTTGGTAACATAATAGAAATGTCTGCTTATCTGTGATTTGTCCTGCAGTTGTATTAGGACAACAAAAACATCTTTACTTGTGTTGTTTGCTCTTGCCATTGCTTTAACAGGTTCCAAACATTTTTCCTGGTGTAAACTTGAGTTTCATCCTTTAAATTCAACTTTGAACATGAGATTTTCTATGTCTTTTCTTGTGGATTAAAATAGTCTCCGTAAGCCTGCAAGATGTTGCCAGTTCTTGATCCACAAATGCGTTAATGTGACACATCATTTCATGTATTTTTCTTACCACATTCCTGTGGAAACTGATCACTGTTCTAAATGATATTTTTTTTTAAATTTGAAAAGAAAAGAGAGGTCATATATAAATTGATTATAAATAAATAATAGAAAAGTGGCAGCGCTGATGTATAAAATATATATCGAATTTATTAAAACATAATTAATAATGTTGTTTCCAATAAAATGTAATACACTATCCATGGATAGGACTGGATATATGAACACCTTAAATACTAACAGCTCTGTAGAAATAAACATATAAACACATAAATGAGAAATCATTAAATAGCGGTACATGGGTATTACCCAAAGGGAGGAGAATATAACGTAGTTGTTAGGAAACAGTTCCTTTTGCAGGCTAAGAACCAATTGTATATAACCAGTTGAGGCTTCTCGGCCTTTTGGCTAAGATCAAGTGTAGTTCCTGTCCTAGAAGGGGTGTGGATCGCCCTGGAAGGGATGGGGCTCCTTGGTCTGATGCCAGAAGGCCGGTGGTGACTTGGCGGCTCGAGGTTGTCTGTGCCTCCGGGGGACAGGGCCTGGAGGTGACCTGAAAATGCACGGGTGGTGGTGGCCCCACTATTACGAGCACAGAGTAAGGCACAGAGCACAATACACTGAGAGCGAACCCTGTACCACCTTTTACTTTCTTGGTCCCGGCCTTATGGCTGGGCCAGAATTTTTTTTACAACCTCCGGCCATCAGGCTGGGGCTTATGGACACTTTTTTATTTTTTTGATACTATGGCACTTATATGCAGCACAGCACTTGCACGGATTTAATTTTTTAGTTGATTTTCGTTTGCACGTTTTGGGTTTGGGTTTTACCCTAAGGGGGAACCCCTCTCCCTCAGTTGTCTGAGACTCTCTCCTTATGGGGAGAGTTGAAGAGCCAGTCCCTTGGGGAAAGCTTCGGCCGACCTCGGGGTAAAGGGGACTGCTCGAGCCTTGCTGCGGAGGCAGTCCTGAAGACCCTTGCCCTAACATATACACACACACAGAAAGATCTATTGAACGCTGGTTGTCAGATCATTTACATTTAAAGCCCTGTCTTGCTGATCAGCCTGACAACATATTTTCCAAGTCATTCTGGGATAACACGTCGTGACTGAGAACCCATTATTTCATTTGTTTGATTGTATTCGCGGCTATTCCACAACCTCAGCACTCATTGGGGGGGGAACCAAACTTATACCCTTCTCTGAATAGATCATTATGACTCACTAGATTGAAACTATTTCTTTCTCTTTTCACTTGACGTGTTGTCGTAACGCCGCCATCTAGTTGCCTGATTATATTGTTACCTAATAACTGATCTCTATAACACATTATTTTTGTATTCAATATTTCATATCCCTTATAGGAATTGCCGCCTTAGACTCTTACCTTAATTCACCCTAATAGATATTGCTCACTCATATTAGCCTTGCAGTAGTATACACTTTTGTGCCTAGTGGAGGCTCAGTCTTATGCTAAATAGAATGTAGTTGCTGTACTTATTTTTCTCCTTTGGGAAGACATTGTACCTTTTCAATGTGATAGCCTGATATTCAAAATCTACTAGACTACTCTCCCCCTTGTGTTTTACTCTTGCACTGGCAGTTTGTACGCCTGATGGACAGATTTTTACATAAAGCTGGCGGTTTCCAATTCTCAATCAAACATGGGTAAACATAAAGTACAGATTACTCGCACTGCCACCCCCCCCCCCCCCCCCTCCTCTCCACCTAAAACATCTGGGATCCACCTATTGGCACGCCAATGGCAGATTCTATTCTCACCCTCTATCGCTGCAGTCGAATTCTCTGCTATGTTTATGCCCCAATTAGAGAAAAGGTTTGAGGACCTGCATAATTTGATTGACAATACTATGACTACGATTGCTGCAAATACTAACCGTATTGCTGAGGTTGAACAGAGAATTGGTGGTGTGGAGGATAATATGATTACTTTTCAAAGCACAATAGAAAAGCAGGCCAAATCCTTACAAATACTAACTGATAAACTAGATGATTTGGAGAACAGAAACCTGCGAAATAATCTTCGCTTCATAGGCATACCAGAATCTGTGAAAGGACCACACCTGGTCCAATTTCTTAGTATTGCCCTTCCAATGGCTCTGGCACTGGAGCAATCCATGGATAAACCTCAGATTGAGAGGGCTCACAGGATAGGGCAAGAACGTGAAGGGGAACGATCTAGGCCTAGGCCAGTCATAGCTCGGTTTTTGGACTACCGTGCCAAAGACACCATCTGGGGAGCATACAAAAAGAGCCGAGGGTTGATAGTGGAAGGCAATAAAATACTTATCTTTCAAGATTTTTCAGTACTTGTTTCCCAAAAGCGCAAAGAATTTGCATCAGTATGTAAACACTTGATTGATAACAACAAACATTTTGGGCCTGAGTCATTAAGGGACGCAAACTGAGCGCTGCGCACGTACGTGCACTAATGCACGTATTTAGTGGCTGCGAACGTCCGAAGTCATCAAGCTGCGTATTCTCACATACGCAGCTTAATGACTTGTGGTGCAATTGTTCCTATTGTACCTGTTTGCAGCCGTACACGCCAGCAAATAGCATAGTAACATCATTTGTGTATCTCTCGATTGTTGATTCATGGTGCTGGTTGTAATTAACAGTAAAATATATATTCCCCTTGTTATGCTACTTTGTTTACCCTGTCAAAGATGTTTTATTTTGGATATAGACAATTTATTAATATGAAAATATTTACATTGTTTTATCTTTTTAGTATATCATTTATATTTGATGTGGTTTTATTATGTCATATGTTATATTATATAAGCCTTTCGTGTGAGCTGATGAAAAGGATATGAACAGGAATGAAGGAGTTATTCAAAGATCAGATGTTTCCAATCAAGAGATTTTGAACAAAGACTTGCACAGACTTCTTCAACTTCTCCATTGCATCCAGGAGACTCAAAGGGATCAGGATACGCCTATATACTTTCTCAGCCAATTGTAATATGATATTTGTAAATTATAGTAGAACCTTCTTTTGTTGGAACAAAAAGTACATCTCTGGTCTGTTGAAGATCAGAGTTTTCAGCATTGAAAATGAGTGCAAGCTTATTCTTTTGTAAATAAACAATGATCTAATTTTATTCTAAGTCATTTTTGCTGAAGGAATTATTTTATTACTTCATTAACCTATAACACCAATGCTCTCTGTGAATCACAAAGTGTCAGCATGGCTATTGGCCTAGTTGTTGTTTCTACAATTGGCAAGCTTTGCCACTAAGCCTGACATTAATGCCCCCATGTACATGATGGACCATTGAGGGGGCATGATCATCATCCCCTAATGGTGATAAATTCACATGCATACATGGGAGGCAGAGCCCCCACCAGCTGTGGTCCCAGTAACAGCTACACCCCCTGCTTCTATGGTAGCTCAGCCTATGGGGCAATATCACAACCACTACACTGCATCTGCATAAGTCCTCTGATGGCATGGTAAAGAAAACAGAATCTATAATGGTGCACGTTGAAAATGATATAACTGATATTTTTTGGGGGGCTTATTACATTATATACCGGATGTGAGGTGTGAGCCTATTGTACCGTGCTTGGCCTTTTCTCCATTGCCTTTTAACCAACAGCTTTACTTAAATGTATAATGATAATAAGAAAATTTGGTCAATCAAATCACACACACACCAGTTTTTCTTTTAACAAAACAATTTTTATTTCTAAACTAAAACAATGAGAAACCTGTATAAGTCAATAAAATGTGTTAAATTTTTTTTAGATATTTTTTTTTTTTTTAAATCCAGTATTTTTATTGAAATTTTTTAAGATATAAACATACTAAACAACAAAAAGAAAAGAAAAACAATCGCATACATATCGGAATTAAATGACGGAATTTACAAGATTACATTAAAGCATAATAATAATAAATGTGCTATATTCATTCAGGATCATACATCGTAAATGCTTATACATAAGTATGTTACACATGCAGGGTTTATTACATGGACTCAGATACTTATTATAAGAACTGCGGTAGCCATACATTTAAGTAGATAGAGCATCTGTACTAGATGACATAGGATAGAATGGAGACTCTAACCATCTGTACCATATATTCTCAAATTCCTTCAGAGCCTGTCTGCTAGTATAAACAAATCTCTCGTGCCTTATGGTGGTATTGACCAGTGCCTTCCAATTTTTAACCGTGGGACTCGTCGGGGCCAACCACAGCCTCGCTATACAGACCTTAGCCAACATCAATAACTGTGAAATGTACATTTTTGTCAGTTTATTAACTTTCCCCTTCAATCGGAGCCCAAAGAGACAAGTGGCCGGTGAACTAAGAGACATTTCAATTCCAGTAACCTGAATACATCTCCTGATCCTTCGCCAGAAGATTTGTATACATGAACACTCCCATAGAAGGTGCCAAAAGTTAGCATTGATCGAATTGCATTTCGGACAGTTAGGGGTAGCATCCGGGCGAAATTTTGCCAATCTAATAGGGGTAAAGTAGGCCCTGTGTAAGATAAACACCTGTATTTGTTGAAATTTTAATGATGAAGTATAACCTTTAGTACTGTCTGTAACCATTTTCCACTCCTTGTCTGATAAAGGGCCAATATCTATTTCCCACTGATTCCTCAAACCATCCAAATCATCTGCAGTGGATTCATACAGAAGACATGAATACATTTGAGAGATCAGACCTCTATAACCCAAGGCCTGTAATTGTTTCCTCAGTGGATCCACCCCAAACACCAAAGTCTCCCCTTTAAATTGTGTGTTTAGGGCGTGTCGTAACTGAAGGTAAGAATAAAACATTGTTCTGGGTACTGAGAATTCCCCAACCAACTGTTTGAAGGATTTAAGTACATTTGTATCATAAAGCTGACCTACCGACACCACACCCAACCGAGACCACTCCCTGGCCCTCTTCACTGTATTCAACTTCTCAAATTTCTTTGCCCCCCAGATAGGAGTATGTGGATCAATGTCAGTTTGTTTCATTATTTTATTACAGATTGTCCAAATCTTAACTGCCTGAATCAGGAGCGGAGGAGCCCGCATACCAAGCCGCCCCGCCAGCAGTGACTGTAAGGGAGTGTGATTAGAATTAAATTGGTGTACCAACACCCAATGTAGCTCATGGTAAACGGGGTCCGAAACCCATGCCTTAAGGTGGACCAATTGAGAGGCAAAATAATATAATTTCAAGTTAGGAAGTGCAAATCCACCAGAAGATCTGGATCTATACAGCGAGCTGAGCTTGACCTTAGCCCTTCCCCCTCCCCAAACCAATGAAATCAAATAGCTATCAATGCATCGGAAAATGGAGGGTGGAATATATACAGGTGACTGCTGCAGTATATATAAAAACTTTGGCTGCACCATCATCTTAATTAAATTTATCCTACCGGAGACAGAAAGTGGGAGCTTCATCCATACATGAGTTTTTTCTTTAATGTATTTGATCTGGGGCCGCAAATTAAGATCTACATATTCAGCGGGGGTATTAGAGATCCATATTCCCAAGTATTTGAATTTCGATGCCCATTTTAACTGTAAGCCTTCTGGCATTGTCACGGGACACTCCCATCCCAGAGGGAACACGCTAGATTTATCCCAATTAATTTTTAGGCTGGAAAAAAACCCAAATCCATCAACCACCCGCAGCAAATGTTTTAGGGAAGTGTCGTGATCTGAAAGGAACAACAGCATATCATCTGCATATAATGCCACCTTATCCTCTCTGTGCTCTGATCTAAGTCCCACAATTTCTCTCTCATGCCGGATCTTACAGGCCAGCGGTTCTATTGCTAATGCAAACAGGGCCGGAGACAACGGGCATCCCTGTCTAGTACCCCGCTCTAATTAAAATTGTAGAGAAAGATGCCCATTGACACAGACCCGCGCCACTGGATGTGAATACAAAAGTTTAACCCATTTTATAAATTCCGGGCCCACTCCAAATCGGGACAATACCTCCCACAGGTATGGCCACTCCACCGAGTCAAACGCCTTGGCTGCGTCCAAGGACACCACAACTTCACTCTCAGAAGAGGGTGACCGCACCTGCAGGAGAGTATACAGCCTTCTAAGATTGATAGACGTGGACTTGCCCGGCATAAATCCCGTCTGATCCGGATGAATTAATTCCAGCACCACTCTATTTAACCTCAAAGCCAGCAATTTTGCTAGAATCTTAACATCATTTGACAAAAGTGAAATCGGGCGGTAGGACTCAGGGTACAACAAATCTTTCCCTGACTTAGGCAGCACCACCACTATTACATCTGCCATTGAAGGGGAAAGAGCGCCAATTTCACCCAGCTCGCTGAATGTATCCAACAACCTAGACACAAAAAAGGGCCGGTGTTTTTTATATAATTCAATTGGGATTCCATCTACTCCAGGGGCTTTACCATTAGGGAATGACATAATAGCTATATCAATCTCTTCAAGAGTAAAGGGTGAGTCCAAAAACTCCCTACTATCATCGGAGAGGACAGGAAGGGAGATACCATTCAAATACTGCTGTAACGTATCCATGTCATATCTGACCTGTGACTTATATGTATTCGTGTAATATTTATGAAATACCTCAACAATTTCAGGCATCAGATACTTCTTAACCCCACTGTCATCACAGATAACCGGTACTGCTGCATCTGCCCTCTCCGCCCTTGTCAGATAAGCCAGGAAGCGACCATTTCTATCGCCCTCTGCATATCGTACATGCTTAGAAAACAGAAATTTACGTTTGGATTTCTCAAATACATACTCTACCCACTCTCTCTGGGCCAACTGCCATGTTCCCCTTGCAACCTCAGTTTTGTCCGCAATGTATTGTGCTTCTAAGGATTTACACTTTTTCTCTAATATCTGTTCTTTTTGTCTGGACGACTTTTTAATTTCAGCTATGCCAGCAATTAATGTCCCCCTTAGGAAAGCCTTAACAGCGTCCCAAACTATAGGTGGCCTTGCTGTTACCAGATTATCTACAAAGAAGCCTTCCCATTGTGTCACCAAGGTCGCTCCTGTACCCATCAAGGAGAGCCAGAAGGGATTTAATTTCCAAAAGGACTGGCCTCTATCAATTGCAAAATCAATAGATAGGCAGAGGGGCGAGTGGTCAGAAATTCCCCTAGCCCTATATTCCACGCTCCTTACCAGCGGTACCAGAGAGTGTGACAGCAGAGCCAGATCAATTCTTGAAAATACATTATGTGATGTAGAAAAGCAGGAGAATTGGACCTCATCTGGATGCCTCAAACGCCATACATCTACTAACCCCATTTCCTCAACCAGAGCAGAAAAAGCCGACTTAGAGTTGCCAACTACAGCATTTTTCTCTCGCCATCTGTCCACCTCTCCATTTATCACATTATTAAAATCCCCTATACAAATGGCTGGAACATCTGGGAACAATGCCATGAATTCTCCACATTTCCTTAACACCTCACCATTATACGGTGGGGGTATATATACAGCTAACAGAATCACCGGAACCCAATTAATGACAGCCTTCATCAGTACAAACCTTCCCCCTGCATCCACTTGAATTTTTTCCAAGGAGAAGCAGAGACGTTTATGTACCAATATAGAGACCCCTCGAGAATTAGTCGTGTACGTAGAGTGGTATGCCCTACCTACCCATGCTTTTTTAAGGGCGAGTATTCTATCACCGTGTAAGTGAGTCTCCAATAGACAAACAATATCAGGATCATTTTTTCTAATTTGTCTTAGTACAAGAGAACGTTTCACAGCATTATTTAGGCCCCGCACATTCCAGGAGTGAATTTTCAGCTCCTTATCAGATGTACCAGAATACATATAATAGTAGTCCCTCTTATCTCACTACCCCGCATCCCACACCCCTGCAGAGCATACATTGACATACTTATCAGCACATATAATCCTTGTCTATATATTTGCGATAACATTAAAACTACCCACAACTTACATAACTTTAATACTAAACCCATACCCCCACCCTGTATACTCCACCCAACTTAAGTATACCTTAAACCCTAACTAAAATTACCTTAAGATATTCAGCAGGCCAGCACACTACCAAAAAAGGTCACCCGCCAACCTGCAAAATACCAGAAGATAGAGGAAGGGAAAGGAAGGAAGGAAAAGGGGCGAATTGAGACGAGAGGAAAAGAACGGCCTTAAAGCCATGGGCTCTCCAGCCCATTATATATATATATTTATTTATTTTTACAGTGGACCTTTCAATATTAGTTTGAAAATCACAGACCCCACCTGAGCGAAATACATTTTTTTTTTTTTTTTGTACCACAGAAGAGAAATTACATTATGTATAGCAAATACCATGCATAATATCAATGACAAATCAGCAATGTCCAAAGGACTATCGGGAGAGACATAAAAAAGTACTCATCCAGCATCAGCGTCCAGCAGCAGCTAGGCGGTCCAACCAAATTGCAGCCTCTCGGGGAGTATCAAAAAAGGATGTACGGCCCTCCGAAACCACTCTCAACCGGGCAGGGAAAATCATGGCATATGGGATCTGTAAATCTCTCAATCTTCTCTTCACCGGAATGAATTGAGCCCTGTTCTTTTGTACATCCAGAGCGAAATCAGGATACATTGCTACTCGCTGACCATTGTATTCCACTGAACCTTTCTGCCTAGCCAAGCGTAGAATGGTATCTCGGTCACGATAGTGCAACAATTTGGCTATGAAGGTGCGTGGGGGGGCTCCAGGAGGGGGTGCTTGAGTTGGAATACGGTGGGCCCGCTCCACTGCGAATTGGGCTGTAAATGAATCTGTACCAAACGGTTGGATTAACCACTTTTCCAAGAAGGATTCTGGGGAGACACCTTCTGCCTTCTCACGCAATCCAACCAACCGAATGTTGCTACGACGCAAACGCCCCTCCATATCCATAAGCTTTTGTTTAAACAGAGAGGCTTGCGACTCCAGACTCTCCAACCGGCCCGCAACTGGTGCAGAAGTGTCCTCCAATGTAGACACACGTGTCTCCACTTCACCCACTCTCTCCCTGATTTTTTGCACGTCTTGCCTAAGAAGAGAGAGGTCCACCTGCACCTCTCCTATTTTATCCGTAACACGCTTTTCAGATGCCCCAATGGCCTGCAGGACCTGCTGTAATGTAACTTCAGGGTCCGCCAGTGGAGCCGACAAAGGGGGGGTAACGGGATGTGATGCATCTCCTGAACCAGAGGCTGTAGTGGAGGAGCGAGCAAAGCGTTCCAATTTTCCCGCTGTGGTGGACTGGTTATGTTTGCCCATAATTTCACAGGAAAGATGGGATGATATTTATCCTATAAGCTTATATGCAACCCTGTAACCTGTATAGCTTTAATTACATATAGGTGTACAGCTCAGATTGTATTGCTAGCAGTGCATTGCAGCCAGTTATCTTCACAGAGAAAGGTATATCTCCTCCAACAACACTAATAATGATAATCAAATAAGTCCAGAGCCCAATTCAGTTACTCCTCACTTGTACAAGGATATAAATGTACCTGTATCAGATGGATATCACAGGCTGTGTTCACCTAGGCCAGTATGTGGTATTACAGAGGCGCTATGTCCCAGCAGTCATCAACTGCCACAGACTGCCTGTAGTATTCCTCTACCCAGATGCTCAACTCTTTCTCTCCCAGTCTCGGGTAAAATGGCAAGAGCACTATCAAAACAGGTACACTATGTACAGCAACTATTCGGATGCACAGTTTTGGGTCCAAAAGTTTCTTTATTCCACTATAACGGAGATCAACAGGATATCTGGGATGGAGAGCTCGTAACTGTGCTTGCTACTCCATGCTCGTCCAGGCCACGCCCCCATTTTTTATTTTTTTTTACTTATTTTTTAATTGCAGTCAGAAGCCACTGGCTGTGTGGTCTTGCAGGACCCATCAACTCCTCATCAGCTGCAGAAAACGAAAGACAACAATTTAGTTAATGCACTCTTAATACATTAATGTGGTGAAATGCTAGCTCTAGGTTCCTGTACATATGCATTTTTTAAGCTCGGTATAGTGCATAAATGAATATTACCCAAACCTGGCCCCATTTCTTTAATTTTGATAAATGTAGGAGTATTTATTTTTTTTATTATTATTATCTTTGACTTATAAGGCGCCAGAAAGGTTCCTCAGTGCCGTACATAACATATACAGAAAACAGAACCAAGACACAACATGATACACTAATATATACAAACACAGGTGACAGGGTAAAGCAAAATCAGATTATCTCTGACAGATAGTGAACGGGATGGTCGAAATCAGCAAGAAGGGCGAAGCTTAAGGAAACAGGGAAAACAGGGCTAGCGAAGCAGGCCAGGAGATATAGAGGGTGAAGGAACCGTAGAAAGAGCACACAAGGAAAGAGGGCCATGCTCATGAGAGCTTACAACCTAAAGGGAAGGGTGAGACACAAGTAATACGAAGTATATAGTATAATAGTGTTTTTTTTTTTATATACATTTATTTTCTTGCAAATGTTGGCAAGGAGAATCTCACCCTCCAGGGTGCATTTTTAAAGCCAGCCAGCTGCGCACAAAACAAGTTGGGGGGGGGGGACGACAGTTTTCCCATTGGCCTGTACTGTGAATGGGCAGTGAAAACTGTCTCATGTCCTGCGTCTATCTCGTTAAAGAAAAAAAAAACGCCCAACTCAACTGTATGAAAATTACCATGTAATGTACTTACTTTCATCAACCAGCACTTGTGGGTGCTGAGAGGGGGGTTCAGGTTGGCTGTGGAGTAGTAGTGAAAACATCAGTAGTGATGTGGAGAGGTCATCAGCCACCGGCAACTCCTCCTCCACCACCGCTCCTGTGTCTCCTGGATTTCACCTGGCGCCTCCGATGTGACCACCTCTTGATGTTGGCGGTGGTGTTGGGAGCTGCGTTGGCGTCCTGTTGGAGAGCATGATGTGTTATCTTGCGTGTATTTTTTTAATTTCTCCAACCTACACAAACATGCAGCTAATGGTAGCTTTCAATGGTAAATGGCACTTGTCAATAAAATGAAACGTTTGAAATTATTTCATTATTTGAAAGTTATTTCATGTTATAATATATCTACTGTTTACTATGTCTTTCCGACATTCAATAAGTTCAAAATTTACTTGTTCATTTTTTTCTAGGTATATCCCGACTCTCTGTCTGGGATCTACCCTTGTTTATGGTTGAATAAGGAAAAAAGAGGATTTTTACTCACCGTAAAATCAATTTCTCTTACTCCACTGGGGGACACTGCGAGACATTGGGGTATAGTAGTGGGTGTGGGAGTTCAGGCACTAAAAAACTTCTGTGATTTTCACTCCCTTCCTCTACTATGCCCCTCCTCTCTTGTGGATACCTCAGTTTTGACTAACCAAGTGTACGCTAAGGAGCCGCCCCAAAGGGCAAAGAATAGAGGCTTAAACATTCACATAACAGAATATCTACAGAGCAAGGGAGGGTGCGCAGTGTTCCCCCAGTGGAGTAAGAGAAATTGATTTTACGGTGAGTAAAAATCCTCTTTTCTCTTTCCTACCACTGTGAGACATTGGGGACATACCAAAGCTGCCCCTAAGGGAGGGAACGCTCTGTAACGGCTGCTCGCAACACTTTTCGGCCAAAGCTCGCATCTGACGATGCGAAAGCTTGCAATCTGTAGAATTTAGCAAAAGTATGAACAGATGACCAAGTGGCCGCTTTGCATAGCTGTTCTGCTGAACCACCATGACGCGCCGCCCAAGACGCACCGATCGCCCTGGAAGAGTGCGCCCTAAGCAAATGATGAATTGGTCGAGAAGCTCGGACATATGCTAGACTGATGGTGGACGTGATCCACCGAGCAATAGCCTGTTTTGACGGGGGCCAGCCGCGCTTTTTTGCATTGTATAAGACAAAGAGATCCTTAGTCTTGCGAACTGTGGCTGTAGCACCGGAGAGCCCGGACTACATCCAGCAACTGTAAGTCGTAATCCAAGGAATCGGATGACGTGGAGGGGGAAGGCGAACCCGGCCAGAACTACGATCTCCTGATTCAAATGGAACCTGGAGGCAACTTTAGGGACAAAAGAGGGTTTCGTGCGAAGCACCGCCCTATCCTCATGAAACACAAGAAAAGGAGAACTGCCAACTCCGACACTCTTTTAGCCGATGAAATGGCTAAAAGAAAAACAGTCTTCCAACTCAGATGGTGCAATTCTGCCATTTGAAGAGGTTCGAATGGTGGATGAGCACCAAATTAAGGTCCCAGGGCTCCACCGGGTGAGAAATGGGGGCTGAATATGAAGAACCCCCTGCAAAAATGTCTGTACCTCGCTGAGAGACGCCAGTTTTCTCTGAAAATAAATAGAGCGCCGACACCTGAACCTTAAGCGATACTAGACGGAGTCCTTTATCCAGGCCCTCCTGCAAGAAGGCCAATAGCCTAGACAGGCTAAACCTGGAAGTATGGACATCCAGAGACTCGCACCAGAGAATGTAGGTTTTCCAGACTCGAGGAAGATGACTTTCTAGCCTTAATCATGGTGTTGATGAGCCGAGACGAGAATCCATTAGCCTTAAGGACTAAGGATTCAAGCGCCACGCCGTCAAAGCCAGACGATATTTAAATCGTGGCAAAGAAGGGGGCCCTGAAAAAGAAGGTCTGGCGCATGGGCAGATGAAACGGCGGTCCTATGGACATTTTTAGAATGTCTGAGAACCATGCCCTGCGAGGCCAATGAGGGGCTACTAAAATGGCGGGGACCCGCTCTTTCTTTAGTTTCTTCAGAACCCACGACAGCATTGGTAATGGTGGAAACAGATACACCAGACTGACCTGCAATGGAATGGCCATGGCGTCGGATGCGTGAGCCAGAGGGTCGCGGCGCTGTACAGGAGAACCTGGTGATTCAACCTGGAGGCCATGAGGTCGATTTCCGGCATTCCCCAGGAGTGCAAAGGTCTCTTTGCATAGAGACCATTCGCCTGGGTGAACCTTTTGCCTGCTGAGAAAATCGGCTTCCCAATTGTCTACGCCTGGAATATATATTGCCGAAATCTGAGGCAAATGGTGCTCCGCGCATAACATGATCCTGGCTGTCTCTTGCATGGCCCCTGTGCTGCGAGTTTCTCCTTGATGATTTATGTATGCCACGGCCGTGGCATTGTCTGATTGGATCTGAAGAGGCTTCCCTGTTAGGAATCTCTGTGCTCTCATCAAGGTTCTGAGAACTGCCCTGAGCTCCAAGACATTGATCGGAAGAGTAGTTTCTTGGGGAGACCAGAGTCCCTGAAACCTTAAGGATCCCATGACCCCTCCCTAGCCTGACAGAAATGCGTCTGTTTTAACTAAGGTCCAGTGGCCCGACTGGAGGGTCTGACCCTTCTCCAAATTTTTCGTGGTCAACCACCACGTCAGAGAAAGTCGAGTCGGTCTCGACAGGCGGATGATCTGCCTGTCTAGCTGTTTGTGAGACCCCGACCACTTTTGAAGGATCTCTAGCTGGAGAGAGTGGGAATGGAACGGAGCGAACGGAACCGCCTCGTACACAGAGACCATAGTCCCCAGCAGCTTCATGCAGCTGAGCATGGATACATGAGGACGAGCCAACAGATTTCTGGTTCTGCGCTGGAGGGTGCTGATTTTGTCTTGAGGCAAGAAGACTCTGCGAAACCATGTCGAACAGTAACCCCAGAAAGCGCATGCACTGCGCTGGGATGAGAGGTTGGGGGGACGAGTTATCCATGAAACACCCACTCCATCTACACCACAATCTCTTAAAATCCTCTCTTGGAATGTTAATGGTTTAAATACTCCTGTTAAGAGGAAGGAAGTTCTCTTATATATAAAGCGCTTTGGACCGGACATCATCATCTTACAAGAGACTCATTGGAGGATGGGTGATGATTTGACCCTACGGGATTCGTGGTTGCATGATTGTATCTCTGCACCCTAAAAAAACAAGTCTAGAGGGGTGGCTGTTTTGTTGGAAGGAAGTTGTCATATAGTATCTTGGACACAGTTATTGACCCTGATAGCCGTTACATTCTATTGGACATCCAACTTTCTGACTATAAATACACACTCCTTAATATATTTGCTCCAAACGATCACCAGAGAGAGTTCTTCCAAAATATATTGCAAATATTAGCCTCATGTGAAACACATAGCTTGATAGTTGGAGGGGATTTTAATTTCATTGATGATCCTTCCTTGGATAGACAACCATCCCTCTCTGTCACTAAACGAGTGAATCTACATGTCTACAAATCTACATGTCTACATGTCCTACCTAGGTTTAAGATCACACATAGCCTAACAGACCCCTATAGACTTTTAAATCTTACATATAGATCATTTACCTTTCACTCTGGGGCTCATAACTCTTTTTCTCGATTAGATTATGTCTTGATAGTGGACCATCTTGTATCTGAGGTCTGAAAGACAGACTTAGGCAATATTATAGTCTCTGATCATGCACTGGTACACTTGTCTTTGCTTCTCCCGGTGGTGGGCCCTGGAGCTGCCTCGTGAAAATTCCCCCCATATTTATATACTTTTGAACATTTTGGTCAGCATCTTCGTAACCAATGGTTGGAATATGTTGACAACAATATTGAACACAGTTTTAAGAGGCATTATTATGTCTTATACAGCAAAGAGAAAAGAGGCCGCTACTCGTTGCCACTCTCTAGCCCAACAGGTGAGATTATGCATTTACATCTAACCCTCAAGAAGTTTCTCAAGCCAATTACAAATTAGCAAAGCAAGCCTTGGATGGTTTCCTGTTGGTCCAAGCCATATCAAAGCTCGACTACACTAAAATAAGTACTACCGTTGGGGCAATGAAACTGGAAAACTTTTAGCTAATAAGTCTAAAATTACTAAACGTAGAAACCATATAGTAGCTATACAAACATCTACTAATACCCCCTTACTACAAACATCTGCTGAAATTGCGGAAGTGTTCGCTGATTACTACAGAGATCTTTACTCTGACATTTCACTAGATAAGAACCTGATAGACAGACTACTAGACGAGGCAGAGTTACCTGTTCTCTCTGACTCTCAGAGGGATTCTCGGATGCTGATATAAGCCCTCAGGAAGTGTATGAGGTAATATCAAACCTTAAACTTCACAAGGCTCCTGGGCCTGATGGGTCTACAGGAGAATATTACAAATGATTAAAAATTTAAATTACACCCATCCTCCTTGATATATACAAAACGATTCATCGTTCACATCCCACCTATTTTACATTTAATAGGGCATTTACATCCTAAGCCGGACACTGACCCAAAACTATTAGCCTCATACCGCCCCATACCACTGTTGAATTTAGATTTCAAAATTTTGTCAAAATTCATGGCAAACAGACTTGAAAGCATTATACCCTCACTACTGACGGAATATCAATTAGGCTTTGTTATGGCAGGCACTCGGTTAAAGGCATTCGCTTAGCTATTGCTGCCATAGCGGCTTCCAAAGGTATGAATACTACCAATAATGTGCTGGTCAGCCTAGACTCCCATAAAGCCTTCGACACTGTATTTTGGCCCTTTATGTACACAATTTTGGAGAGGCGTGGGTTTGGAAGGGACTTCATTGATTTGAACAAATACTTCTATAATAAACCAATAACTTCCCTTCTAATTAACACACTGCAAGGGGCTCCCATATAAATGCACAGGGGGACCAGACAGGGTTGCCCTTTATCCCCATTATTGTTTAATTTAACATTAGACCCACTGTTAAGGGTTCTTCAAAATTGGCCAGTCATGCAAGGGATCCAAATTGGTGATGAGAGTATCCGTAATACTGCATTTACAGATGATCTTTTATTATATGTGTCCAACCCTGAGGCCGCTCTGATTCTCCTGATGATAAAGATTGAGGAGTTTGGATCGGTCTCTGGATTCAGGGTCAATTTCAATAAATCAACTGTTTTCTCTCTGGCAATGGATAGACATAAACCCAATTGGGCAACTAACATTCCCTTGAAGTGGGAGATGAATGATATATCCAACTTGGGGGTCTTCAATCCTTGTAATCTAGCCACACTTTATACACTCAATATAAGCCGTATAATTGAATCTATAAAGATAGAGATAAAAGGGTGGGAGAATCTCAAAGTTTCACATCTGGGTAGAGCGAACCTCTTGAAGATAGTGTCCTTCCCCAAATTGCTATATCCTCTACAAACATTACCCTTCTCACAAAATCAGATGAACATTTATTGAATTATCTATTACGCAAGTTTATTTGGAAGAAAAAACGTCTCCGTATCCCGTTTTATCAAACTACAACAGTCATCTTCCAATGGAGGCATCAACTTTCCCAATATAGTTCTGTATAGTTACGCTGCACATTTACAATACTTGATTCTAGATAACCCACTGGTGATGTCGGTGAGAAAGATTTGGCACATTCTTCGACATAAATTTCATTTAAATCCTTACAAATCTATACACCTTCCTTTTGTTGGTAATCCTGATTTTCAGGATGGCATGACGGCTCGTCCCTTTAAGACATGGGTCTATACTCTGCGGGTCAATTGATGGATAAATCAACCAAGAAATCATTGCGTTATGCCCAAGCTAGTGAAAAATTTCCATTTCTAGGCCCTTACGGGATGACATTTCTCCAAGCCCAACATTATGTCAAGAGCCTAGTTGTTTTTTTCTCAGACATAGATTGGGATAATCCATTAGACAATATACTACTCTCTAAATCCCCCAAACAAAAAGCTATTTTAATTCATTATAGACTCCTGAGAAACAACATAATCTATTCTACCATACGCTAGGGCCTTGCTCAATGGTTATTGACATTCCCGCACTTAACTAATGAAATTTTGCTTAAAAACATCTCGACATCCTGGGTGAGTTGCTTAAAAACATCTCGACCAGATTACTCCCAGCCTCTACATATGTAGAAATGTTCCTTAACATATTTCACAGGGGATATATATCTCCACATCGCAGATTGGCTATGGGTCTGTCAGATAATAAGTGTCCTAAATGTGGGATGGGAGGGGCGGACTTGTGTCATTGTTTCTGGGGATTTCCAGTTATTAGAGGTATTAAAGTAATTCTATCGTTTTCAAAAAAGCATTGCATAGGCGATTGTATTGTGTTTCTAATGCAAAGTGATTTATTTTAGCAGATGTAAAAAGTTAACAGTTCAATGCATGATTATAATATAATACATTAGAGTACAGCCAATACCAAAAGATACATACATACCGCTGCGCTACCACGGGCACCAGTGAATAGTAGTTCACCCTTGAACACTGTGGTCAGAGTAGACTGAAGACTGGGAGCGCAGCTATGATCATATATACATTCAGTGTTACAGAGAGCAATGGAGATGACGTGGCTGGCTTCTATAGGTCCAGACTTTGGGTGGGTCCAGGGTAAACAGAACAAAGGCTAGTTCAAACAACCCCCTCAAAGGCTGAGGTCAACATTCCAGATGAATCTCCCGCCCAGAAACCAGTTACAACTAGTCCATTAGCATTTTACAGTCTGATGTCAATCTGACAAGATATTGCCTAACATCAATAACTAGAGTATGCAATATGTGATCTCTTCGGCGATGGAACCGGACAGCTGCTGATGAATAGGGGATTAGAATGATATCAGACATGACACATTTCCTATAACCTGAACCTTAATTAACACTGAAGTGTACATATAATCATAATATATAAACTAATAATAAATTAAATACTATCTGCTCATAAATTACTGTGTAACAGAACCAATAAATAACTAAATGTTGTAATGCGAGTGTGTACGTCCGTATTTTACCGTGCGCCACGTGTAGCATGGCATACTGAGTGCAATCGACCAATAAAACAATATTAACCAATATACTTTCGCTCATCCAACTATATGAACCTCGACAGGGCTCTGCATGCGCTTGTGGAGGTTCCCTGCTACTACTGATCTGGTAAATTATCTGCCTTTCACACCAGACTGGGCTATATAGGGCATTCTCCCACCAAATACCCATACATCCAGGGGGTGGCAGACGTCTGCTGCTGATTATTTCGGCAGTGGCAAGAAAATGCATCCTCCACATGTGGAACCGGAGCACATCCCCCACACTGGAACTCTTTAAAGAAAATTGTTCTTTGCCATGAAAATGGACTGTTTGGAAGCCTCCCTCCAAAAAACAAAATACACTTGGGAGAGCTTTGTTGGCACTTTGTCAGTCCCGCAGAGAGAACAAATACAAAAATGGTTTCAACACACCCTTTGGTACGAAACTAGAATATTCATGCAAAACCCACCTATCTTTCTGAACTAACGGAGTGCTTGTGTTGCCCTGGTCTCTCCAGGCTTTTGTATCTTATGTGTGATATCATATATTTAGAGTTCACTTCAGTAACTCACAGATGACAGATTTCCTCATACTATATGTCGTGGTTCGTGATTATTATGTATAAACATATGTTTGTTCTAATTTATTTCCTGATGTGTGTACATGTTTGACATTCTTCAATAAAGAAATTTGAAAAAAAAAAAAGGGCAATCACTTATACAAACACTAGTAGTGACATGAGCTCTGCAAAGTTAATTATATATTCATTATTATTTTTTACTTCCATAATATGCAAATGAAAAAGACCCAAATTCAGAGTATTATAAAGTGTTACTCTTTTGCTTTTAAAATACAGTGATTAAATAAAAAAAAACCTTACCTTTGACCTAATCTTATTTTTCTAATTTCAACCTTTAATGTCACTGAATGCATGCCAGTGCCATGATTAACAATGGGGCAGATGGGACTACAGCCCTGGGCCTTCACATAAAAATAGACCCATCATCATTACAGCATGATGATCAGCAGCTTTCCACATGGCCGGTCATAAATCATAAGTATTCAAATTGCATTTCTGTTTTCCTCTATAAATTATGCAATTTTGAGATTTTTTTATGAATTCAGGGAGACATTGGGGCTGATAGTATAGTATACATCCACACCGCTCATATAGTATAGTATACATCCACACTGCTCATATTCAACACCAGGCCCATGTGGCCCCTAATCCAGCCCTGATGCCTGGCCATACGTTCCTGCACATTGTACACACACTGTTATAAATTGACTTTGTTCTAATTATTTCAAGTGGTATTAAAATAAAATATCGTAACAGATTGAAAAAAATTAAGCTTATTTGAACTGTAAGATATTGTGTAACTAAGGTCCAGATTTTAAAAGCAATCCACACCTCAATGTACCAGACTGATAAAAAGTATTTTACTAATGTATGATATTGTATTACTGGAAAAGTAGAACATAAACCTAACGCAGAAAAACCTTGGAGCATGTACCATTTCACATATAATAAATAAATATTTTATATATATATATATATATATATATATATATATATATACTCTCATGTAGCAAAAGACTTTAACTTCAACAATAATCACATTTTCAGATTATGGTTTAAAAATAGGATTTGTCCCACTTTGAGTCTGTTCCTTCTTTCTGTAAGTACTTGCCCTGCTTTAGAAAATATTCTCTCACATGGAACCGAAGAGGCCATAATACACAATCGCCGCATTGCCAGTTGAAAAAGTCTTGGATATAGTGCCTTTCTCTCTTTCCACCAAAGTAGTGGATCCGCAGTCCTCTGTAAAATGGGTTGTTGCATATATCTGTCCAGCTCTATAATTCCCGCTGCCACTGGATTCTGTACTGTAGTAACTTTGCCGACTTCTGTATCAAAATCATCCCATAGGCATGACCTGGATTGTGAAGTTTGAGTTTCCTCGACAGGTGCTGTAGGTATTTCTTCAGCAATTCTCAACCTGCATACCGATCTTTTCAGATTTTAGTACACCATGTGAAATTTAGCTTCATCTGAAAATCCATACCTTTTAAATCTTGGGTCCAAAAATGTTGCCTAATTATTAAGTGCATTATCTTCCAGATCTTTGAATCTTCTAGCAAGCTGTTCCTGCAATTTTGTCACCATTGATTCAATTTCTGTTGGAATTTCTTGATCAGTCAACAATGACTCCCATTTTTTGTTCATTATTTTTACAAACAGGATCACTTTATATCTGGGCACAGATTTTTCAGAACTAACTTCCACTGTGACTTCTTGAAAAATCTGAAGAACTACTATTGCTTTTCTAGCAACTGTCCATTCATGGAATGTCAAGGTATTAAGTTCTGTATGTAGCACTGCTAAGGCGGCAACTACTGCATCCTTTATCTTCACCATCCTGGATATCATGTCCAAAGTAGAGTTCCATCTAGTAGGGACATCCTGGGTGAGTTTCAGCTCTGGCAGCCCCATTTGCTTCTGTGCGTCATGCAATTTTTTTTAAGTCCATGGGAACTTTTAAAAAACAATTAAACAATGCTTTTAATCTTGTTTGTAATGTTGTGAATGGCAGAAACAGAAATTCCAGCCTGAACTACCAAGTTCACACAATGTGCAAAACATGGTAGATGTCACCAGTTGCACAATCTGACACCAGCTACAATGTTAGCTGTGTTGACAACAGCCACCACTTTATTTTCTAGCCCCCATTCATGAACTGTGTCTTTTAATCACCTACACTAATTTTTAGCAGTGTGCCTTTCCTGCATTTCAAGGCAATCTAACAGAATTGACCGTAGCTCACATTCAGAATTAATATAATGGGCTGTGATTGCATTAAAGTTTTGGTTATTCAAAGAAATCCATGGGTCTGTAGTTAAGCAAACAGCATCAGCTTCTAGCAAGTTAGTGTGCACATACTGTAAAGTGCTATTGTAGAGCTGCAATAGCAAACTACTAGCCGCAGTTTTCCTTGTGGGAAGAGTGTATCCTGGGCAAAGTGCATGGACGAGATTTTTGAATTCTCTCTCCTCCGCAATGCTAAATGGGTGGAATCCCTTTAATACATTTTAGCAGTTGTTCATCCAACTCTTTTGAGCGCTTAACAGGCAATGGTCTATTGATGCCGAAATAGCTGCTTAAGGTAGTTTGCTGCTTGTTTTGGACAGTTTGTACAGTGAATGATAAAACTGTACCAAATTGAAGTAAATTTGAAGTTGTACTGGTACCTTGTAATGAATGGTTCTAGTGTATTGTCTTCACCATCACACCTTGTATGAGACACTGTTGGCATCTGTTGTTGTGGTCCACTCCTAGTAGTGGATATTGTTGGATGCTTTGTTTTTAAATGGCGAGACAGATTACTCACAGAACCACCAGATACACTGATTTCATTTGAACAATAGGAACACCTTGCTTTTTTTCTCATCTCCACTGAATTCTAAATGATTCCATATCTCACTTCTCTTTCACTTTAATGTATTCTCTGCACTCATTTTGCACACTTATAGGGTCTGAGGCATTATGGAGAGCAAAGCTAAAAAATGTAGTTAATCTGATACTATAAAAACCATGTTATAATGTAAGGGGTGCAAATTTGTTTATTATTTTGCACATAAGATAAATACTGCCTGTTTTTTCATCTAGCACACAAATACTTGATAGCGTTATTTTTACAATGATGTTGAAAGTTTATCTAGGACATACCCTAACCAAACTATATATCTGTCCCCACATTTTAAATATACATTCCCCTCTAATGTAACATGGTTTTGCCAAGGTTCTAATTTACTCCTTTTGTTTGCTTTGCTCTACTTAATGACTCGTTGTTTAAATTACTACTAGGTACAAATGACTGTCCAGCAACTAAACTATTTGGTGAGAGACAATATAATATGTCACTGCAAAAGCAAGGTGGAAGCACATAAAACATTTCTAAAGAGGATAGTTAGAGAAGTTGTTCATAGCAACCAATCAGCTTCTATCTATAACTTATCAAGTACATTCTATAAAATGATATGTAGAAGTGGATTGGTTGCTGAGGGTAACTTCTTTACCTATCCCCTTTATAAAGTTTGATTCATCACCCCTATAAAATTGAGGTGTTCACTGATGCATTTTTTTTAGCATCCTTGTGGTTTTACCCACATAGAATAAAGCGTATTTATATTCTAACAAATATATAAAATTTTTAGAATTATAATTATTTTATACGTATGATTTTTTACTGTGCATTTATTTAGTTTACTATTATATCTACTATCAACAGTTTTACAGCCATAACTATTTCCACATCTATGAAATCCTTTAGTTTTTATTATACCACCTTTGAGTCTTCTTAAAGGATGCCTTTTACTAGGTGATCTTTTAAATTGGCAGCTCTTCTGTATAAAAAGGAAGGTCTCTCAAAAAGCAATTTTTATCCTTTAACAGGATACCCCAATATTTACTTACTCTTTCTATTAATTTTGTATTGACTATGGTATCTTGTAATAAATGGTAAATTAGGTATATTTTTATCTTTATTTTTTTCTTTAATTTTTTTTCTTTAATTCCTTTCTATTAGACTATAATAAATCATGTCTATTTCTTTTTAAGGCTTTTTCTTTAGCCATCTCTAAATGTTTTTGATCATATCCTTTCACTTTGAATTTTTTTCCATCTCATCGATTTGTTGTTTTAAAGTAATTGATTCAGTAATATTTCTCTTTAATGTAAGGAATTGGCTATAAGGGATAGCTGCAAGCCAATTTCTATGATGTTCACTGTTAGGTTTTCTATATCCCTTTGCTTTAATTTTTCCTTTGTGAATATATCTCTAAATCCCAAAAATATACCTTCATTTTACTAATATTTAAGGTCAATTTAATATTTTAGTTGTTATCATTTAGCTTTAAACAGAAATGATTCAAAGAGTACTCGCTGCTCTTCCAGATAAAAAAAAAAAGTAATCTGTGTGTATTTTCCCAGGATATCAGGTCCACCCCAAACCATCCAACTATAAATGCTCCCAATAAGCCATAAACAGGTTGGCATAGCTGGAGGCAAACCTGGTACCCATAGCTGTTTCTGTTTTTTGCAAATAGTAATCTCCTTATAAGTAAAAGTAATTATTCATCAAAATAAAATGAATACTCTCCTTTAGAAACAATTTCAAATTGAATGACAATTCGGATCTCTCAAGAAAAAAATCAATGGCCTCCAATCCTTTTTGATGTTCTATAATTGTATATAATGTTGTTACATCTGCTGTTACCAGAATTTTTTTTCTCATTCCAACTTAAATTTTCCAATACTGTTATTATGGCTCCAGTGTCTTTTAAATAAGAGAAGTTAATTATGACTAGCTGTTGTAGATGAAAATCTATAAACGAAGAGAGGTTGCTTGTTAAACTATTTACTCCAAATATTATTGGTCTATCAGGTGGATTAGATACATTATTTTTTTTGCGCAGCAGTTCAGCTCTTCTCCGGCTGTCATTCAGGAACAGTCGGACAGCCGGCGTGCCAGGACTCAGGGGGCTGCGTGCCGGGGGTTGCCGACCCCTGATCTAGACGATCATCAGTAGCGGAGGTATGACAGTAAAACCTGGTTGATGATCAAGCGGCGTGCGTTTCACAGTGGAACGCACAGTGCTTACTTCCTGTGTGACGTCACTGTGTGGGCGTTTCTCAACGTGTTTCATTTGCCAATTCATTTGTCATTTGCAAATTTCCTCAGGGGATTCTAGCCATCAGTATGAGAGGGAAATGTATATAGTCCTCATCAGCCAATGGAATTTGGGCTCCATTGTGGTGATGATTAATCATGTTTTACAAGTGTTTTGGCCAGTGAGTCACTCGTCATATACCATTAATTAAATACAAATAATAAATAAATAATGACAATTAAAAACAAAGAGCAATATAGGTAGTTTTAAGGGAACTGTTTAAGATACACTTTATATAACAATAAAGATTAAGCACACAAATGTTATAGCAGCGTATAGTTATGCATAATTAAAAGTACAAATGCAATTGCATTCTGTGACTGTTGATTGTTCAATCAAAATCATATTAAAGGTTCTAAATTCTACAGGACAATTGATATAAAAGGCAATTGAGATGAAAAGCGATTGAACAAGAGTTCATGAGGAGAGGGGAAAATTTAAAATGTATTAATCAGTACATATTAACCTATATTGGCTTTAATTGATCTTACCAAGTACCCGTAAAGGTAGCATGACGAAGATCTATCACCAGTCTTTCTCCCACCACATTTCCACATCAGGGGGATTATTCTCATACATGTTTACTACCATACCAGATATTCCCAGGTGGTCTCCCATCCCGGTACTCATCTAGCTGGCTACACTCTGCTTGGCCTCCAAAGTCGGCAGAGGTTGGGCATTGCCAGGGTATTATGAACATAGTGGGCATAGAGATACCACCTTTAGGAGATGGGTAGACCGCAAACTTAGTGATATCACTATCCCATGATTATCACATATACATGTATACATATTTTCCCACGAAAACATATATATCTAAATAAGTACATACATAAATAAATGCATTCATCATCATTGCTGTAGTCAGTTATATCTTTAATCATACTACTATTCCACCAAAAGGTCGAATTCTACATTCAATCCTCGTGGTGTGAGGGTGTTTAAGAGGAAGATCATCCTAGCTTCCTCTTTGTTAATGTTCTTGATAGTATTTCCACCTCTCCAATTGTTCTGTATATGTTTAATGCCTAGAAAACTTAATCCTGTGGGGTCACAGTTGTGCACAAGTTTGAAGTGATTTGATAAGTGGTGTTTCTCAAAACCATTTTTTATATTTCTAATATGTTCCCCTATTCGGTTTTCCAGTGGTCTTATTATGGCCAACGTATTGTTTTCCGCATGGGCATTGTAAAAGGTAAATTACATTTTTGGTATTGCAAGTTATGAAATCCTTAATGTAAAAACTATTTGTATTGTATGAGGAGTAGAATTTTTAAATAGCTTTTGTGGTCCTGCATTTCAGAGTTTTACAATTAATGCATTTTCCACAATAGTAAAAACCTGGTTTTTGGCTGGTATTACTGAGTCAATCACTATTGGTTGTACTATTTGTTATAGGGTTTTTAAATAAACCTTGTTTTAAGTCCAGGGCCTTTCTAAAGACCACCTTTGGATGTTTGGGGAGTAGGGGACCTACAATCTCATCTTTTAGTACAATATGCTTATGCTTATTTAATATACATTTTAATTGTTGAGCTCCGCTAGAGTAGTCGGATACAAAATACACCTGGTTATTGTCTTTTGGTTCCACATTGGGGGTATTGGATATATCTGTTGATTTGTATTGCAATAATTGACTACGCTCTGTATGTTGTAATTTGTCAAAAACTTCATCAATGAGGTTTGTGTCTTATTTTTTTTCTTGAAACGAAGTTTTCATTAGAGTACCTTGATTGATGTAATCTTCTATTTGGGTGCAATTGCATTGAATCCTAATGAACTGACTAAATGGGATGCTTTTGAGCCATTGAGGGTGATGATGGCTATCTGATGAGATGTAGTTGTTCACATCTACAGATTTCCTATACGTCTTTGTTGCTATTGTAGTGTTTTAAATAAATATTTCTAGGTCTAAAAATTCTACAGCTGATTGGCTATAATTGGCTGTAAAATCCAACCCATAGTTCTATTTATACAGGAAATAAAGGAGGGAGGATTCTGATCCGTCCCAAATGATGAAGACGTCATCAATGAATCTTCTACAGAGCACTAGATTTGCTGCCCAGCTCTTGTTGGACCAGATATTCTGGTCCTCCCAGAAACTCATGTAAAAAATAAACATAAATGGGGGCAAATCTAGTGCCCATAGCAGTCCCTTGTATCTGCAAATAAAACTGGTCATCGAACCAGAAGTAATTGTGCTTTAAGATAAATTCTATATTAGTGAGGATAAAATCTATTTGTGTGCTAGTCATACTTGGATCTTGATCTAAAATATACTGTGTTCTTGTAATACCCAGATCATGATTAATAACCGTATATAAGGAAGTCATGTCGCAGGTGACCAACCAATAATTAGCATTCCATGTAATGTCTTTCAGAATTTGTAAAATATATGCAGTATCTTTAAGATAAGCTTTTTGTTGTTTCACATAAGGCTGGAAGTAAGTATCCGAATAATGAGAGAGGTTGGCAGTTATAGATCCGATCCCAGATATGATCGGTCTTCCTGGAGGATGTGTATTGTTTTTATGAATTTTGGGTAAATAATATATTACCGAAATGATAGGGTGGGGTTATTTATTTTATATATATATATATATATATATATATATATATATATATGTATGTATATATGTATGTATATATATGTATATGTGTGTATATATATGTATATGTGTGTGTATATATATATATATATATGTGTGTATATATATGTATATGTGTATATATATATATGTTAAATTTGTTACTGGTAAGGATACCAAGATCCCTCCCTTCAATGGGGATAGATTTCAATTGTTCAGAATAAGTGACAGTTGGATTTGTATTTAGACATTGGTATGTAGATGTGTCCGATAATAGTCTATACATTTCTTGAATGTAGTCACTGGTATTTAAAATAACTTTACCCCCACCCTTATCTGCTGGTTTGATAATGTCTTTGGCACTCTGTAATACTTTAAGTGCTTTAATTTCAGCTTTAGTTAGATTTATGGCCCTATTCTTATGTTGTCCAATTTTATGAATATCTCCTAGAACCATGGTTTCAAAACTGTTAATCAGACTACCTCTGACCTTTTGTGGATAGAAATTGGATTCAGGTTTTAAATTTGTGTGTTTATACGGTCCCTGTTGAGTCTTAACACTACGCTCTAATGGAGTTTTGGCAAAGTATTTTTTTTAGAGTGAGTTTCATAACAAACTGTTGAACAGAACATCTAAGAAGGTATTAAATTTGTTCATCGGTTTAGTAGTGGCATATTTCAGCCCTTTGTTTAACACACTAATTTGTGATTGTGATAATGTGTGTTTACTTAGGTTGAAGATCCCATTTAATGGTTCATATCTATTCTGAGTTTCTGGGAATGATATGTTGTTTTTTATTATTCCATCTGTAATTTTTCAAATTGTTCTGAACATGTATATATTTAACATGATCTTTACCATGCCTATATTCCCTTCTCCACCTATAAGGGAAGAATTCTATAATTTTCCTTACATTAGATTGATAGAACTCTTTGTTCGTCTCCTCTTATGGCTGCTAGTGCTTGGGAAAGGTGAGCTTTATCCAAAGCTAGCATCTCTGGACGCAAAATCACGCTTTCACGTTTATGGTTTATACTGCCAGTTGATTCTGAACTTCATGACAACTAGGAACTGAGTCCACATGCTTCGTATACACACTCAAGGGGCACAATACAGGAATGGTTTTGCTTCCATTTTTATTTTTAGACATTATAATTAGGAGTGTCAGAGTTTGAAAAAGTAGAACTACAAAATAACAATAGAGTTAAATTACATTAAATTGGTGTATAAGCCTCTGCTTAGTTTGTTTTTCAGTGAGCAATGTCTGCCATTAATATCTTTTACAAGTCCTAAGCTAACTTTTAAGGATACATAAAAGCCAATAAGACTATTTTAGCAAACTGCACAATAGTGTAATCCAAACGCATAGAGAGATTCTGTGCAGGGATCTGTTTGCTGCAGAAACCATATTTGGTGAGGAGGCATGTATTGCAGGTATCTTTTCGGAGCAGGCACAGTCTTGGAAGGAGGAATGCTCTGCAGGGCTATGTCAGGAGCAAGTATTGTGTCTCGGCGGAGGGATATTCTGCAGGGATCTGCTGGGAGCAGGTACAATGTTGGTGGGAGGAATGCTCTGCAGGGATCTGGCAGCTGCAGGGAATGTTTTTGGTGGAGGGATGCTCTGCAGGGATCTTTCGGGAGCATAATATGTTTGGTGATGAGCTATTTTCTGCAGGTATCTTTTATGAGCAGCACAAAAAAACTCGCAAAGTCTCCAGCGCTACAATATTTAGATACTAGGTAATTAATATGAGAAGTCAAGTGCAGCAATTCAACGGAGATGGTGCCAAATCTCCTCTTGGTTACAATAGAAAACAAAGAAAAGAGAGAAATGGGCAAAATTACTCTGAATTAAGTAGATACTGAAATTTAAGCTATAAGAATTTAAAAATAATAATAGTAATAATAAACATCATTATCTCACAATGTTTCCACATAAATGTGTGTATAAAAGATATAAACCTTTTAATAAAACGGTATTAATTACTACATGAAAACCATATATGGTTCATGTGTTTATAATTAATCTTTTTAAAAACATCGGAACTGTAGCTTGTGGTTATAAACGTAGCTTGTTCTAAATAACCAAACTCTGGAGGATAAGAACCTATATATATGCATACAGCGTCCAATAGGTACTCCTCAGAACTGGAGGATCCAAATAGCTACACAGATTAGAAGTAATTATGACCAGCAATGTAGGTCACTTTTTGTGTGTAGGTAGCGATCTTTAGTGGGAAATGAATCTGTAGCCAGCAGTGTTAATTACCTCACTTAGGCAGCGTCTCTCTGTGTTACAAACATAGGAAATGGCACTTGTCTTAGATCCACAGCAGCGGCTCTTGAAGTTACTAAGCCAGCAATATACCAAACAAAGTATCAAACACCTTCTAACCGCTTGAGCTGCTCTTTGTATCCAGGCTGAATCTCTGTGTGGTGCGCACCAACGAGTCCGTCCTTGTAGAAAATCAGATATACTGAAAAAGGTTCCTCTTTGCAGCGGGATGTAAGTAACGTGTCTATGTATTAAGATGATAATAACCCTCACGGTCAATGGAGCCAGGGTAAGGTAAACACTTAACGAAAAAAGGAAGTTTTGCAACGTGTTTCGTCTGCTCTTGCAGACTTTTTCAAGCCATATTGCTTGAAAAAGTCTTTATCAACCGAATTATGTATAAATAATGAACAATAAGTTATTTACTTTATAATAAATTATGGCTTGAACAATATAACATTACAATTACTAAAGTTAACAAAACTCTATAACATAGCACTGTGCGACAGATTTATATCTATGATGTATCCAAAAATTACACATTCCATAGTGAAGCTTGGTTATTTTTTTGCAAACTATATCAAAGTAAACAATCTTTTAAAAAGTGTCAGCTCATAAAATATCACAATAATGAACATGAAACTCAAGCAAAAACACACAAAACCACAGATTTTCTCAGTTCACTTGATTTTCTCAATTGATAAGCAGCAGACTTTGCTTTACACAAAAGCTCCGTGGAGGGTTTCAACTGGTGACAGTTAATGTATGCAAACAAATTAATTTTGCATTGTAACAGACTTTTTAACGTTCCCTCTGTAAGACAATTGTCCCCTGAGCTCAGTCTTCACTTTGCGGACCATGCTGAACATTCGTTCAATTTCGGCATTGCTGTGAGGGAGGACTAGGAGTGATTTTGCCATATTTGCTAATAAAGGAAACTTTGGGTTCTCTGTTGCTGGATGAGTGACCATACTTAGTTCATGCCAAATACAGTCCACTCTTTCCACACCATCCTCTGTGCATTGTTTTAAAGAGGACTCCTCAGGCAAGTTACAAACACGGTATTCAGAAAATTCTTCATGCGTTTTCTCTAGTTAAAAACTTTCATTGCCTTTACTACATCGTCACTAAAGGGAAACTTATTTTTCATATATGCCAGAGCAGAACCACAAAATTCTCTAACTTCCTGAAAAAACCTTCTCGCTGCTGTTGGCTCTAGAGAAGCACAGGTCCTTATGTAGTTTCTAGTGGTAAAGCCAATAAATAATTCTCTGTCCCCCATTTGCATGTCTGGGTCCCCAAAATCTATGGCCAGAAGTCTTTCAAAAGTGTCAGCGCCTTTAATTATGTTTGGTTTGACCAACTTCAGCAACAACAATCTGTATAAATCCAGTAAGCACTCGTGCAATTTGTGGATAAAAGGGGCACGATACTGAAGTACAATATTGGTTTCATTAAATGAACAAAGCACTGAGTGAAGGAAAAAAATGTACAACTCTATTGTTGCATCCTCAAAAGTTTCACAGAGAGCTCTGCTTCTTGCATTCTTTTCACAGTCTTGAGATTGGAAAAATGATTTCAGAGCAGGAAACATTTTAAGCACTCTCTTAATGCAGGGATGCATACTGAGCCATCTGGTTATCCCATGTTTCAGTATTTTCAAATACTGGACATCCACAAACTCACTCGTATCTTTTAGAGCTTGAACTCTTTTTGCACTAAACCTGAAGTAACTGGTTAGTTTGTAGAGGAAAGCATCCCCATTAAATGAAAGGGCATTGTTTCCTTTCCTTGCAGCTAGGTGCACCAGATGACACGGAACCTTTTGTAAAGACTGAAGGATTCTTCCCTTGAATTAAAGTCTTTACAGACCTGAGTCTTCCCATGTTAACAGAGGCATTATCCAAACACACACCAATGCAGTTTGTCCATGGAATAAGATGTCTTTGAAATACCTCAACTGCGTTAATAATATTAATGCTTGTGGCATCGTTGCAGACAATAAGATCTAAAAGCTTCGGCTTTACCTTTCCATCAATGTCCAAATAGGACACCAATATAGGAAATAATTTCTCCTCTGAATCATTTCCACCATCTAGTGCCAATGTAAATTTTAAATGCTTTAATGCTTCTATGACCGGTTGGGTGCAGTGTGGAGCGAAAGCATGATTAATTGCAGAAGATTTGGTTCGACCGCAACCATATTTTTACACGGCAGCCTCACTTGAATTTAGCATCAATAGCTCTCATCAATTTTCCTACATTATCAGATGCCGAAATAGGGATATTATGCTCGATAAGAAATCCAGTAAAAAGCATTTCCGCACAAATTACTGCATTTTCGTCATGTGAAGTATAGAAGAAGGAATCCATTTTTTTGCTTGTTTTAAAAGCTTCTATTTTTGGGTGTTTTGAACCTTCAATATGGCGTTTACAGTCATTCACACCACCGTGCTTTATATCAAAATCACTTTTACAGACAGTGCAGTAAGCAAAAATTTTTCCACGTATGGATTTCTTTAACACTGAATATGTGTTTGTTATTTGCGGTGTAAATTCACAATAGTATTTTTTTTTTGGGCAGCCACACTTTGGGTTTCATCTTGTTCCACTCTATTACCAGAGCAAGGCTCTGCCCGGTCATCCTCCTCACACCTATAGGAACTTGTGCTGGGATAATTGCTGTCATCATCGCTATCTAGGACACATTCAGGTGAATCAAGTGCTACGATCATGGTTTCACTTTCCGCACTTGGCTGGGGTACAAGGGGTTGTGACTGCTTTACACCTGGTTTGCCAAAGTAATTACGAATATCCATTCTGAAGTTTTTTTCAAATATCCAATTTGCTATATATTCTTAGGGAACTGATCCGTCCCTTTGAATTATTTTGCAGAAGATGAACAGTAAATATACTAAAAACCAAAGTAGATAAATTAAGGTTTTGGTATTCGGGCAAATGTTGAGGTTAAGCTTCATATGGATATGTAAAAACTTTGGAACAAGCTTATTGCCTGTACTTTATAAAGTATCTGCTACAACCAAGAACACATTATTTTAATTAAATTCATATTATGCCACACAGTAGTGCCACCAGTTATGCCACAGAGCAGTGCAGCCAATTCAGATTATGCCTCACAGTTGTGTTCACAAATCATATTATGTCTCAGTTGTGCCCACAAATCATGCCTCATAGTAGAATCCTAGTTAATATTATGCCAAATAGTTGTTGCCACAATTCATAACATACCATATAGTTGTGCCTCCTGTTCATATTATTCCACAGTAATGCCCCCAGTTCATATACCACACAAAATGTGCAGCAGTTCAGTGTTGTGGAGATGTGCTGCATTGATAGCCGCTCGTTGTGCCACAATGCAGGGCGCTGCACGCCGAGGGTTGGTGACCCCTGGACTAAAGTGTCTTACACCATTGGAACAGCTGACAAAGTAAATTGTATGTATGTGCAAAATAAAAATTTTAACTCTTACCTTCTCCTGGTTAGCTGGTAAGGCCCAGATGTACTGATATCTGACGCAGAATGCTGTCCAAGAGCAAATGCAGAATCTCTAAAGGAGAGGCACAAATATTAGATTTTAGAACAGAGCAAAAAATTACACATCACTCACCTGTTACACACTGATATGGGGTGCAGCAGCAATCTCACAGGGGTGCCACAGCCAGGGAAAGTGGTAAGCAAGGTGGGGGACTACTTAGTAACTATTTAGGCTTAGGGATGTTTTGAAAAAATAGATATGACTGGGGAAGGGGGTTATACGTCCAAAACGCTGTGTCTCCATATCGCCCACGGCTCTACATATATATATTAATTTCATTGTCCCTAGTGAGGTTTGATTAAATGAAAAAAAAATAAATATATATATATTCTTCATATGTCCTCACTACAAAAGGATCAAAATGACTATGCTCTTATTTAACTAATGCCCACAGTAGTAACCAAAGTACATTTATTCATATTCTATGTTTAATATAAGCTACACTTTTGCTTTGTTATAAGTGAATGGATACATAGGCAGCCATGGTGAACGAGGTGATGAGGAATCTGTATAACTGCAATTTTAGTTGGGACAGAATGTCTACATAATTCATCTAATAGTTAAAGGAAATTACATTACGAATTCAGATGCTGGCCGTGGGAGCTCCGTAATGGCTGGGGTCTTCTGGGAGATTAGCCGTGTCATCACACCGATGACGTCACCGGCGCATGCGCACTTTGCAATGTGGAATCCACTGCAAAATTCGAGATTTTAGTGTACTCTCCCTGGAGATTTCCCAGTATTCCGGGAGTCTCCCGGACGTTCCGAGAGAGTTGGCAACCATGGATTAGACCAGGGCTGTATATAAGTGTGTACCAGCTGTAAATAAGCTCTAAAGCACGCTCCCTTTGATCAGTGCAGCACAAAGCACTTTTAAATCTCCCTCACCCAGCTCAGTGCAGTGAATAAATTAACTGACGTCACTGAGGGGCGGGGGGGTTTAAAATGGGCGTTGTAACCACACCCTTTGGTACCGCACAGACTTATTAAACTTTATAAGGAGAACGGTGCCAGAGCTAAAAATTTTACTGTGTCCCCCGCAGTCCAAAAACACTATCCATCTTCCCTTTACCCGGCAAATATGGCTAATTTCTCCTGCTCACAGGAGAAAATTTCTAAGCGAGAGAGCCAGCCACATTTGTACTCATGTAAAGCCAGTCTGAGTACACACAGCACAAGCCGCTATTTGACATGCGCAACGTTATAAAATTCTGTAAAATCCCCTATCTTTAAAATGGGGCATATTTTAACAAAATTGTAAAGTTTCTCAGAGTTGTCACCCATCAAAGGCACTCCTCAGCCATAATAGCTTTCTAACAAAACAGACCCAAAGTCTTTAAACCTCCTGTGCACTGAGTTAAGGTCTCCCAAAATAAACGGTGACTTTTGCAAATCAGGATGTGGGAAAAAAACAGCGAGATTTTGAAATTTAGATGACTCTTATTTTCAAATTTTTTGTTCTTTTTCTATGTAATTTGGCATGTGACACCTGTGGACAGTTCTCCATTCAAATGCCAGATATCATTTTAATAGCTTTAATACTTTTTAAAATGTAGCCCCTTAAACACCATACACCCCCCCTCACAGATTTAAAATGGTGGAATGCGGCGGAATGCCGTTTATCGGATGCAACCTTAATATAAGGGCACGACTGTGTCCTTAATAAATAAATGTATATATATATATATATATATATATATATATATATATATATATATATATATATATTATACATAATGTGTATATGAAGGAAAAGCTGGTGAGCCGGGGGGGTGACATGTGAGATAGACCTTCACCCAAATTCCTGACCACACGTATCTTGAGATCCACGCCTTGAGGAATTTGGCATTGTGCAAAGCCTAAATGCACACACTTAATACTAAATGCAGGTTGTGCTCAGTATGTGTGCCTTGATGTATCAGGCCCATAATGGTTGGGAAATAAGCATATGGACATTGTTGAACATCTCATTTTTATTTGCATATTCTTGCATTATTCATATCACATATCAATACTTTAATGTATGGTGGAATTTTAGAGGAGAGCGCCCTTATATGTACATGACTTTCATATGAATGCAAATATATTTATTACTGTGTAACACATACTCCCTTGGAAGGAATGCTTCCCCCATGATTGCTCACTGTTGCAACTCAAGACTAAACACATTGACTGGACATTATTACAATAGAGATATTTATATTTTAATAAAATAATTTTTTAAATCAAATTGACCCTACTCTCTATGTATGTGTGTGTGTGTGTGTGGATATATATATATATATATATATATATATATATATATATATGGGCACAGTCGTGCCCTTATATTAAGGTTACATCTAAAAAAATTCATTTTCCCATAGGGAATTTGAGAGAGGGGGGGCATGGTGTTTGAGGGTGTACATTTTGAAGTTGGGCTCTAACTAGAGTAATTTCTTTCTTCAGTTTCTTAGAGGGTCATGCTTTATTCTGAGTGTCTAGTTTAACTTTTCTTCGAGTTCTTTTTGCAAAAAAGCATTAGCCCTTTTTAACCGAGAGCCCGTCTGGATCGCTATCCCTCTCACAACTGCTTTTAACACACACCAAAAGTTAAAGATGTTTGTGTCAGAAGGGGCGTTAGTTTGGCAGTATTGTTCAATCGCTTTTTTGATATCCAGTCTAGCTTCTAGTAGGGACAAAAGATATGATGGCATACGCCACGGCCTGGGGGGAGCAAAAGTGTTAGTGGCCTTCCACGTCCACAGCACTGGAGCATGGTCTGACCAAGTTATCGGAAGGATCTTGACTAGCTTGGTAGCCTGTAGTGACCATTTATCTGCAATAATCAAGTCTATACGCTAATATGAATTATGAACAGGTGAGAAATATGTAAAATCTCTGCCATTGGGATCTGCAGTTCTCCACACATCATATAAGTCAAATTCCCCCAACAACTTGGTAAAGGCTAGTGAGGGGCCCGATAGACTTATGCCCACAGCGGGAGACGAAGATTCAGAGGATCTATCCAGTTTTGGATCTGCTACTAAATTAAAATCTCCCATAACTATCAGTCTTCCTTCTTTATGTTTCTCTATTTCTTGAAAGACCCCCCTCAAAAAAGGAACCTGTCTAGAGTTAGGGGCATACAGCGAGACTATGGTGACAAGTTTATTGTTTAGCGTACCAATCAAGATCAGATATCTACCTGCCAAGCCCGGAATAGTGGATTTATGAATGAATTCAACTCTATTGCTGAATAAGATGGCCAAGCCATTCCTTTTATGAGGGCCATTAGCAGTGAAACATAGTGGGAAATATCTATCTCTCAATACCGGGAGAGCCGCAGCTTTAAAATGCGTTTCTTGCAGGGCCACTACATCTGCTTTGAGCTTATAGAATGATGAAAGTGCCAATCTTCGTTTATTAGGGGAGTTTAAACCTCTTGCATTTTGTGTCAAAAACTTAACCATTTGTAATAGAAATATGGGCTATTAAAAACTCTCCACTGACTACTTACTATTAACCAACTGTTCAATCTAATAAGTACCAGACCATGATCAGACTTAGTGCTGAAACAGCACGAAAGACCAATTGTTTGTGTTAATATGTACCCTGGGCAAAAAGGAAAATAGGGGAATTTTTTTTTAAAGAAAACAGTAAACATGGGGGAAAAACCCCCCAAAATAACCCTTAATAAAGGGTTAGAGTATTTGCTGGAAGGGGAAAGAAAAAACACCAGCAACATGTAAATATGGGGGGCACCCCGGGACGCAAATAGGCACCACTCGACCCCCACCACCCACCAGACCCATTAAATACAAACATAGAGAGAGTTAATCTGTTTAAGATTAATCTAACTAGTCAGACAACAAATCAACGTAAAACTAGTGTTATATTAACATCACCGCTTGGCATATGAAAGCTTAGAGCATCCAGTCTTTGCGCCGTCTACCGTCCCGCAACCTATTGATCTTCTCATGTTCCATCTAGGACCTGCAGGGAGAAAGAAAACACACACACGAACAGTGGGGAGACTGCATAATGAAAAGTGTCCTCTTCTGTATCTTGGAGTAAGACTGCCACTCATGACTCCTCCTTCTCCCAACATAATAAGACCAAGGTGATGCATGAGGTCCTGATACGGGTTAGCAGGACTTGAACTGGAGCCTACTGTCCAGGTGTAAAAGACTGAAAACAACAGAATCTCAACGTCTTCCAATTACTTTGACCATTCTTGTCTAAGGCGTAGGCTTGACGTAGGAGTCGGCTCAGGCACCGGAATATCCCAGGACTTCAGTAAAGCCAATCCTTCGGCTACTGAGGAAGCGACATAAGTAACTTTATCTCGCCATATAATTAGCTTGACGGGGAAACCCCATTTATATGGAATGTCCCGATCTCTCAGAGCCTTGGTTATACCCTGAAACGATCTCCTCTTTGCTAAAGTAGCAAATGAAAAGTCCTGAAAGATCTGGAGGTTCTGTAAGTGCTCGGCATTATCCTCCATTCTAGCTGCTCCTAAAATCCGCTCATGAGAGTGTCCCTAGGTACATTCTCTGGGGCTGATCTCGGCTTTGGAAGCCTATGGATACGATCTAACATCAGCTCTTGCTTCGTTACTTCAGGTAAAAGTTTGTGAAACAACTACTTGGCAAATGAGAGCAACTCAGTAGGGGCTATTGTTTCTGGAATGCCTCTGATCCTGATATTGTTTCTCCTTGATCTGTCTTCCATGTCTGTAAATTTATCACGGTGCGAGTAGACTTCATCTCGCAATTTTCATGTTCAGTTATAAGGTTATTGTGCGAGGCCACCAGCTCTTCCATTTTATCCTCAATATGGCTGGTGCATCCGCCCAAATGAATGAATTCTCGGTGTAATTCTTTCATGGACGCTTTAATTTCGGACAAGATTTCGGTTTTAAACAGAGCCAACATATTCTGCATAGACTTAACCGTGAGGGGACCTTCAGGGTCCCCCTCTTCTGACTGGTTGCCGGCAGTAGATTTTTTTTCGTTTCTCCACTGCTTGTGTAGCTACAGCACTTCCGGACGGTCTATCTTTCTTGGCATATCCTGTTTTTGGGAGAGATATTTTGGGGCTTGAAAAATTAAACTGGTGACGCAGAAGTAGTAGCCTTCACCTTTTTAGGAGCCATTACACCGGTAACTGGACAAACGATGACTTGAAATGAAACACAGACAAAGGAGGGAAAGAAGAGGACTTTCCAGAGAATAGAGTTGCCAAGTGCTAAACTTAGAGTATTCAAACGCTCTTAACTAGCATTTTCACAGATTGTATAAGGACTGGGGGTGATGAGGTTACAGGGACCCTGCTGGATTATTCCATGGTTTACATTCGGCAAGATTAGTGTCTCCTTTAATCTATGACCTCAGCTGTGTGAAGGGTGAGTTTTCAGAGAGCCTCAACCCTGCCACTGTTAATAAGCTGGAAGCAGGTTAGCACAGACTATTTGGCTGCTAAGGTTTGGTGGATCAAACAGCTCTGAGTACAGAATGTGGAGCCAATAAAGAACTGTGGCTAGGTAGATGCCCTCACAGGCAGGCCTCATCTCACCTCCTCTGCCAGCAGTTTTCCTATGTCAGGGAGAAGTTCTCCGCCTCCGTATTATTTTTAGCCCTGGCACCGCTCTTACTTCAAAGTTTAATCTCTTCGTGCAGTGCCAGAGGCGGCTGTTAGGGAATCCATGTTAAACTTCCCACCCCCTCAGTGACGTCAGATAATTTATTCACTGCACTGAGGGGGGAGGTGGGAAGTTTAAAACTGCTCTGTGCTTCACCAGCCGAGAAAGAAGTAATAACTGTGCTGAATTAGCAGCATTAGTTATAAGTGGGCAAATGGCGATGTCGTTGGCCGTGTAAGGTTTCTGGTGCCTCTAGAGCTACTTGTCCTCATCCCCCGGGAACCCTCACTCGCGGCCGGCGCTTGCACTATAAGGCTTTGTTCAATAGTCCTACATGGGGGCAGTTGTCGGTCAGTACCCAGTAATAGCAGGTTGAAGGCTTCGGTGCCCAGTGACAGAGATCGGGGGGGAAATGAGAAGAGCCTGATAAGGGAGGAGGATTTCCTCTGAAAAAACTGAAAGAGTGAAACGTAGGTAAGAGGAGAGTTTTCGCGGCTGTGACAGCCGCTCCATAGCAGAGCTAATAACCCCAATCTTAGAATGTAACACTTTGCTTGCAGGGACTTAGTTCAGGATCTGCCAGCACATTTGTGATATAGGGAGTTATATCTGAGCGACTATGGTTACACTGTTTGTTACCAATCTACACTGGGCACTACATGATTGACAAGGAGCTGTATTTGAGTGATCAGCGCTTCCTAATTCAATTAACCCTGATCAAACCATTACTGCTCATCACAATAGAGCTTTCACTTTTGCATAGTAAACGTGCTGATATATTAACATAAACACAATGGTTTACGGTGTGACAATACGGAGCTCTCACTCTGTTTCAATAGCGACTAGCGCTTCCTAATTGTTTGACTGTCATTTAACACTGTTACTCTTTACAACGGAACTCTCACCTTTTCCTAATAAACATCTGGGACACAAGTGGCTTGTATTTACAAGTTTCTGAGATACCACGGAGCTTTCACACACCGCTCTACTTTCAGACTCGGACAGCGCTTAATTATGTTCTAGAGCTGTTATATACAGCCGCAATTCCCGTTCCATAATTTGATTAAACAGTATGTTGCTAAACCTACTTATATCTGGAGGTATTTCCTACTATATAAATGTAGCTCATATATTAATTTTTCTGCTGCCCGTCTGACATATATTTTATTTGAGGTGACAGGTATAGGTCCTATAGTGCAGATATCACTGGAGACATGGTTCTCATGCACTTACTGACTGCTCTGTCCTTCAGTTGACAATTACTAGTCAGCTTAGACGTAGGATTGCTGCTTAGGATCTTCTCAGATAATCATCTGAATTTATATTTAATAATTCCTACTTACAACAGATACCTATCTGCTGGTGTCTTGTTTTTATTACATGTGTGTTTGTGTGTATACTTGGACTTTTAATATTTCACCTTTTCCTCCGGGAGGATATTATTATTAAACAGAATTAATAAAAGTTATATTTTAATTAACACAAGGAGTGCTGATATGTCCCTCTATGATGAACCTCTGTTCACGATTTTGTTGTTTCCAATTCTAAAAATAGCAGCAAAATATATAACCAAAAATAAAAATGTGATAATGAAAATGATGTATAAAAACTGATAGCACCTCAGGTGTCTATCTCACAGATCGTTGGGGACAATAGTTATAAATATACAAAATTTGAGAGTATATCTCTTCACTAATATATATAGCCCTCTATGCTGTGTAGTTGCAGCGTATATAATATAGTAAAAAGCAGCTGTATGGGTTATGGTTCTTTCCCATGGGTCCGCTGTTACTGCGCTATTAGATTGGATATAAGTCTTTATTCTAATATATATCACCCTCTGTAGTGTATAATTACAGCGTGAATGTTATAATATAAAGCGGCTATACGGGCTATAGTTCTCTCCCGTGAATCCGCTGTCATACGCTGTTCAGCTGGATGTAAAGCCCTCATGTGAGCCCATATCAAGTATGTTGCTTCTTACTGCCATTCAATCATCATTTGTTGCTAGATTCGCAACAAATGTAACGTAATGTAATGATTTTATTTTGATCAGCCTATTTTATAAATGCAAACTAAATTACTTCTTTTAAGTGGGTGAATTTCAATCAAAACAGAATTGTAGCTGTCAATTATTCATGACTGGATGTCATTCATTATTATACCATCACCACATTCATTCCGGAGGCTATCCTTGAAGTTCAACGATGGATCGTGTCACATGTGTATATATACACTGTTTACTACGATATTGTAATTAGGGTGATTCTATTTGTACAACCATTTTCAATGATAATTTTATCAATGTTATGAAGTCGCACTCGCATCTATTAGAACAAATACTTCAGATGCTAACTGCAAAATTATGGTTCAAAACATAAATTTAGGTATTTGAACCTAAATGCAACTTGCACTTCAATTTCTATTTTGTGGCTATTTAATAAATTAATGATCCAAGCTCACGTTATCTCTTTCACTATGCCACATCTATATAGAGGATGCAATTCCTTTTAGCCTTCTGTTGTGTCAATAACTGCAGTGTTCATTTGACAGGTCTCTATAATAGTAGAGCTGCATATCACAAACGGACCTTAATGCTTCCAACATTCACTACAGTCCGGACTCCGGAACACCAATTCAAATGTAGCAACGTAAAGACACCTTAAATTTCTATTTCTGTTGTGTAACTATTTAGAAGTGATCACGGCTCAAACTATCCTTTCTTTCACTATATCACATTCGGGAGGTTCCTTTCAGTCTGTCATTATATAGATAATTGCAATGCTCATTTGATAGATCTGTGCTGTGGAGTGGCATGTAAAAGAAAATCTAGTTGATAGGTGGTGGCATATAAAAAAGTAGCTGGTCAGCAAGGGCCCATATGTGTGAAAGGCTGATGAGCAGGAGATGGCATGAGAGAAAAGTGGGTGTCATGTGAGAGAACCTGGTTGGCAGTGGGAAGGCATGTATTGCGGGTATATTTTAGGAGCAGGCACAAAATTGGAGGGAGGAATGCTCTACAACAGGCCTGCCCAACCTGCGGCCCTCCAGGTGTTGTGAAACTACAAGCCCCAGCATGCTTTGCAGGTGGACAACCAGTTGATAGCTGGAAGGGCATGCTGGGGCTTGTAGTTTCACAACATCTGGAGGGCCGCAGTTTGGACAGGCCTGCTCTACAAGGATCTGTCAGGAGGGAGGGGGTTGTATCTTGAGTGGAGGGATGTTCTGCAGGGGTCTGTCAGCTGCTGGAAATGTTTTTGGTGGAGGGTTGCTCTGGAGGAGATCAACTGTTTGGTGATGAGCTATGTTCTGCAGATATCATCTTGGTGCAGGCACTGTCTGAGAGGGAGGGATGTTCTGCAGGGGTATGTCAGGAATAAGTATTGTTTTCGGGAGGAGGGATATTCTGCTGGGAGCAGGTATAGTGTTGGTGGAAGGAATGCTCTGCAGGGATCTGTCAGGAGGGGGTAATATGTTGAGTGTAAGGATGTTCTGAGGGGATTGTTTTGGGTGGAGGGATGCACTGCAGGGATCTTTCTGGAGCAGATACTGTTTGGTTCTGCAGGTATCTTTTATGAGCAGGCACAGTTTTGGAGGGAGAAATGCTCTGTAGGGATATTGTAGTTCTACAAGTTGCTTTACTGTCTCTAAGACACCCAGACCCTAAACTATGACAATGCTAAACTAAGAAAATGTAATAGTATTGTATGTGTGTATTCCAGTGAACACACAAATCTGTGAATTAGCAGATCCACCATTTTGTGAGTGACACATGATAGTGCTGAATCTGCAGCTAACCACAGGATGTGATGGCATACCATGTCTGTATTGCGCAAGGAACACGTCCATTAAGGCTTCTGCCTTAATCGTTGTAATTTTATTGCTGGTTTGAAGTTTGAGCGAGAGAGTTTCAATAGTTTTTTTTATGGTAGCCCATCTCTTCTATTTTCAACCTTGGAGGCTAAGGCAATTGCCCCAACTGCCTTGCCCTCGAGTCGTCCTTGATTTTGTGTACTGTGTAGGGAAAGGTGCAGAATGGTAAATGCTTGTAAGCATTTTATATACAATAAAAATAAACCCTTTGAGAAAGTATTTCTTAGAAAATAAAAGTACTATAATGAAAGTGACAAGCCTGTGCTTAAGGGAGAACTCCACCCAGCAGTTGAATATCCAATCATTAGATTAGAGGTCGGCAGTGTGTGCTGGGACTTATAGTACCACAACTGCTAGAGAGACACAGACAGCCCTAGCCTGCATTAGATTGTAAGCTTATTTTACAATTCCTATCACATATATGTAATTTTTTTAGCCATTGTCTAATAAGCTTATGCTGTATTTATTTGTCATATTGCATGAAGCTTGTAAGATCCTGCAATGTTAGGCTTTAGGTCACATTAATCATTCAAAGGCTATTAACACTTAGCCGATTCCCTGACACGACCTGCACATGCAATAATAATAGCATGTAGAGCAGGCGTGTTCTATGTATGGGCATAGGTAGTTCTTGATTTGATTTGCTTTATACACTCCAGCTAGGTATACCTTACCCGACACAGCCAAAGCACCACTAAATCACTGCAGCTAGTCGCTGCCTTGGCTCTCGGTAATTACACAGGTGCTGCTGATGTGTGCCCCTGTGTGAGAGGACACGGCAGTTCCCCACCTCACAGTGAAACCCCCAAAAGGTCATACCGAGCCCTTTAAATTATGAGCTTTGTTTGTCAGCATTTTCATTTTGGCATAAGTGATTATTGTACTGGAAAGTTCTTTTCGTTATTCAGTTTTTAATTAGTCTCCTTCCCTCTTCTATCAGGTCTATGGCACACTGCCTAGAAGTCTACATTATTCTCAACTTGTGAATCCCAAATATTGATCTCTGATGGGATAGAAATTTAGAAGAGGTCATGTTTATAGCTGTGTTAACATCTATGTCACCTGATGAGATCTACGGTTTTCTATTGGCTGCAGGGCCGGTGGAAGCTCCATGGGCACCCTAAGTGGCTCCTCCCCCTCAGAGACTGCAACCACCTTTGGTGTTGAGCCGTTACTCTCTGTATAGACGGCACAGGGACCTTAAGAAAAAACACTGCAGGACTGATATTATGTCACACGTTCTATGTTTTAGACGCCATATTATCATTGGTGCCCTAGGCAACTGCCTATGTTCGCCTAATCATAGCGATGGCCCCGACGCTCCCCGGGTATGAAGGCCATCGTACCCGGTTAATGGCTTTAAGCATGCTGATTGGTGGAGAGCCTTGACTATTCACCAATCAGATTGCCCGGAAGTTGCCCATGTACTGATTGGTGAATGGTTGGAACTATCCCTTAATCAGAATACTTGGAGCAGCATGGGAGCGCAGAAGGGGCAAGTAATCCAGAGATTTGGGGTCTGTATAGTAAACCCACCATAGTTCTGCCGTCTGTATTGTAAAGTCACCAAAGATTTGGGTTCTGTTTCGTAAAGTCAACAGATATTTGGGGTCTGTATAGTAATGTCACCAGAGATTTGAATCTATGTCTTAAAACAATTAGGGATTTTAGTGGTCTGCATTTACACCAATACAGATTAAGGGGGCTGCATGGTAAAGTATCAGAGGCTGGGGGGACCTACACTGTATATACCACTAGTATTCAATGAAAACCCTGTTCCGGAGGCCTCAATAAAATGCAGACTGCCAAACTGGTTAGTTCACTGTAAACCAACCATTTTGGCGGTCTGCATTTTATTGAGACCTCCGGAACAGGATTTTCATTGAATACTAGTAGTATCCATTGTGATTTGTGTAGTCTTCTTCACAATGCTCTCTGTGTTGTATACAGGTCACTATAATATGCTTTGCATTGTATTTTGGTTATTAATATGTTCTATGTGCTGTTTATCAGCCATTAAGATGCTCTCTTTATTACGCATCAGTCACTAGGATAATCTGTATTGTACATGAACGTGTTTGCGGAAGGATATGTGCTGTCATAACCCCTGTCTAGTGTGTACCCTGGGTCTGTCCCTCTTGCAGTATCACGTCTAAGAGTCTCCTATGTGTTGTAGGCATTACAATATGTATATTTATTTTGAGATCACGGCTATTTTCCAACATCAATGTGTTACACCCGCAAATATCAAATCTGTGTATTGTATTTGTTTTTTTGTTTTTTTTAAACAAGTGTTTATTAACGGTCCAAAAGAAAAAATAATTAACAGTGCAAAGGATACATGTTATATCAAACAAAATATATTCAGTACATTCGATAGTGAAGTAGAAGTCTCCGTGCTTCAGAAATAAAATAGCACAGATTCAATGAAATAAAGACCGGCATTTTTATTTTTCAAAGAGAAGAAAAGAAAAGGAGAAGGAAGAGAAAGAGGAAGAAAAAAGAGAAGGTGAAAGGTGGAGAGGGAGAAGGGGAGGTGCGTGGGAGATCCCTCTTGAGTCAGGGGCAATGAAATGGGAGAGGAACGGGTTACGTAAGGGGTAGGGGGTATGATTAGGTAAAGGGGGAGCGGTATTGGAAGTGAGACATCCAGGGGTCCCAGACCTGGTTAAAAGATTTGGCCGTGATTCGCATAATGCTAGTCATGTATTCCATCTTATACGTATGCCAAATCCTATTAGTTACAGCGGAGAATGAAGGGGGGGCAGCCTGCCTCCACTCTATGGCGATTTGACATGTGGCCGCTGAAATAATGTGACAAGCAAGTTTATTTTGGTGTCTAGTGGCCGAGGGGAAGAATAAAAAATTTAGGGTCGAAGGGTAAGGGGATTTGAATTAACATTTCTATCAATGCTTTAATTTCGCGCCAGAAGGCAATCAGTTTCGGGCAGTCTCACCATATATGTAAGAAAGAGCCCGCACCAGAGCATAGACGTCAACACCTGTCAGAAGAATCCGGCAGTATCTTTTGTAGCCGAGTAGGTACATAGTACCACCGGTAGAGAAGTTTGTAAACATTTTCCTTTATTCGGACGCAGATTGAGCTGGAGGCAGCATTGTCCTGAATTTCCGCCCACTCCTCATCGTCAAGAGGAGAGCCCAGGTCATGTTCCCATGACATCTCATGAGGGTCTCGAGGAGGAGTAGAAGGAGCAATTAGTTCAGAGTAGATACTAGAAATAAGACCTGACATCGATGCCTGGCGCAGACACAGTGTTTCAATTGTTGTGAGATGTCGAGAAATAAGACGTGGTTTGAAGAGGGAGTGAAAATTGCGAATTTGCAGGAATTGATAAAATATCCGTGTGGGCAGGCCAATTTTAGTTTGAATGTCCGTAAATTGGGGAAATGTTATATCGCGGGTTATGTCATTTAGGAAACGTATCCCTCGGGAATGCCACGGAAGGAATGTGGAATGGTGTAGACCAGGAGGGAAATCAGGGTTATTAAAAAGGGGGATAATTGGTGATGGCTGCGGAGAGAGACCATAGAGCCTGATGAATGAGTCCCATATAGCCAGAGAGTGGGAAATTATGGGATGAGACAAAGCTTTTTTGGGGCGACGGGCCATTGGAGTCCACAAAAGGGAGGCAGGGGTAAGCATCCCCAGACTTTCCGCCTCTAGTGTCACCCAGACCCTAGCAAAAACGGGACCGTTCCATTGGACACATTGAGCGATTTGGGCCGATAGATAGTATTTTTTAAAATTAGGTATACCTAGACCGCCACCCCGCGAGGATCTCTGTAGGACCCTGAGTCGTACTCGTGGGCGTTTACCTGCCCAAATACATTTAGAAGACTCAAATTGGAGAAATTTAAATACATAGGGGGGAATTTGGATAGGTAAGGTTTGAAAAAGGTATAACAGTCTGGGGAGAATATTCATTTTAACAGAGTTTATACGACCTATCCAGGAGATAAATTGGAGGGACCAGGTGTTGAAATCTTTCTTAATTTGGGAAAGGGTATGGGGGAAATTAGCTTGGAATAGATGGGAGAGATTTTTGGTAAAGAAGACCCCCAAGTACTTTATTTTATGGCGATGCCAAGTGAAAGGGAATGTTTGATCTAGGATTGCTTTATCTGTTTTAGAGACATAGAAATCCAAAGTTTCAGTTTTGGCAGGGTTAATTTTATAGCCCGAGAAGTGTCCATAAGTATCTAGTTCCAAAAGGAGGGGGGGGGAAGAGAGGTAATGGGGTTGGACACGCTAATGAGGACATCATCTGCATACAAAGCAATTTTGCTTTCCGTAGAACCGACCTTTATACCGGAAACAGAATGGTTGCAACGAATTCTGGCTGCTAACGGTTCGATTATAAGGGCGAAGATCAATGGGGAGAGGGGGCAACCCTGGCTGGTACCATTAGAAATTGTAAATGGTTTGGAGGTTAGGCCATTGACCGAAACCGTAGCAGAAGGGTTTCTATAGAGAGCCAAAATACCAGTTAGAAACCTACCGCAAAAGCCCATGGATTCGAGAACCCCCCTCATGAATGTCCAAGAAATACGGTCAAACGCCTTTTCCGCATCCAAAGCCATCATGAGGGAGGGCAATTTTCCGTTATGTATAGAGTGGATCAAATTGATGGATCTTCTAGTGTTGTCGGGGGCCTGTCTCCCTGGGATGAAGCCCGTTTGGTCCGGATAACCCAGTTTGGGGAGCAGGGGGTTAAGCCTGGTAGCTAAGATTTTAGCGTAGAGCTTGAGATCTACGTTCAGGAGGGAGATGGGTCTATAGCCTGCACAGTGGAGAAGGTCTTTCCCAGATTTAGGAATTACTGCAATATTGGCAAGCGTGGTAGCAGAGTCAAAGGAAGCCCCCTCCAGAATTTGGTTGTAAAAGGATGTTAGATAAGGAACAAGGTCCGCGGCAAACTTTTTATAATACTGTGCTGAAAAGCCATCAGGACCGGTGGCAGAGGCGGGTTTAAGGGATTTTATAGCTAATTTTACTTCATCTGCAGTGATGTCCCCATTTAAGCAAGTGAGCTGGGATTGAGAGAGGTGTGGAAGAGGGGTATTAGCTAGGTACGACTCCAGCGAATCCGATAGGAGATCCCCCCGGGGAGGGGAGCCAGGAAGGTTATAGAGGGAAGCGTAGAAGTGTCTAAATTCCTTAACAATTTCTAGAGGGTCATATGTTACTGAATTAGTGGAATTCTTATGGAGTTTGTCAATAGCTCCTCGGACACGCCTTTGACGGAGCTTCCAAGATAACAATGAATCCGCCTTGTCTGCCTTATCATAGAAGCGTTGTTGAAGTTTCTGTAATATGGATGCTGCCCGGCGGGACAGAAGGGAATTAAGCTGGCCCTTTAAAGAGTTAATTTGTGTTAATAGAGATGGATCAGGGACCAACTTATGCTGAGTCAGAATAGTGGAGATCCGTTGCTCTAATGAGGAGATGTCTAGGGCGGCTTTACGCTTTACCTGCGAAGCAACACTTATGAGTCGCCCACGAATGGTAGCTTTATGAGCTTCCCATATTACGCACGCCAGGCGCCAATTCCTGAGTGGTGTTCTCTTGAAAGTAATCAGATATAGCTGATTTAATATCCATAAAGGAGGAAGTATTTAGAAGCAGGGAGTCGTCTAGGCGCCATCTAAAGGGGTGTGGATAGTGGTGGAGGAGGTCGAGAAGAATGTATACACCCGCATGGTCAGACCATGAGAATGGGACAATGCCCGCCTGAGTTGTTAGGGGTATCAGAGATTGGGAGATATGGATCATGTCAATGCGGGAGTATATCTGATGGGGAGCTGAGAAATGTATATAGTCTCTCGCAGTGGAATTTTTAAGGCGCCAGGTGTCATGCAGGGAGTGTTGTAATAGCAAGGCAGACAAGGTGGAGGAGCCCTTGGAAGAGGGTGTGGGGATTCCGCGAGGGGGGATGGAGGACCTATTGAGAAGAGGGTCCAGGACAACATTAAAGTCACCTCCTAATACAATGTGACCCTGGGCCAATCGCTCAATGTGTGGAAATAGAATTGGGAAGAACTGAGCTTGATCTTGGTTAGGGGCATAGGTAACGACTAATGTGGTCGGATAGGAGCGGAGCGTGCCCATTACTAGTAGGAAGCGACCCTCCGGGTCGGAATATGTGGAGGAAAGCTGAAATGGAACCTTATTGTGGATGAGAATCGCAACCCCCTGTTTTTTACAGTTAGCTGAGGCAAAAAAGGTCTGGGAGAATTAGTTACCCTGGAGTTGTGTGTGTGAACCTGTAAGGTGAGTCTCCTGGAGGAAGACTATGTCCGCTTTTTCCCTTCTGCAGGCTCCAAGGACTATTGTGCGTTTGCGGGGGGAGTTGAGACCGTTGACGTTAATGGAGAGAAGTTTCAGGGTCATGGAGGCCAAAGTGATGTGTTCGTCGCTAAATGACTCATCTGGGAGCTGTAAAAGTAAGAGGGGTAGGACCAAGGAGCTTTAAATGGAGGGGAAGGTGAAGGGGGAAGAGGGGAAAGGGAGGAAAGAGAAGAGACAGCCTCTAGAAGAGGAAAGAGAGAGAGAGAGAAGAGGAAAAAGAGAAGAGTAGCCCAATTGGGTAGAAACCCTTTAACGGTGGGATCCAGGAGGGATCCAGACATATTGTTAGTAAACATCGTATAGCTAAACAAAAGTCGTATAGGGAGCGTGGGGGGTGGTGTAGATACATCTAATCAGGTTTGCCACCTGAGTCGATGGCTCTGTCTAATAAACTGTATACGGCCATTGGAATTCACATCCACAGGTTATCCAGATGCATAGATAAGTTGTGCAGCAGGGGAGGGGGCGGGGACAGGGATGGGGGGGGGGAGAGAAAAAAGGGGGGAAAGGGAAATAAGAAAATAGAGGGGGGGAGGGTGATGTGAGCAAGGACATTTTATACATTAATACAGTACAATGGAACAAAATGAGATAACTATTGTTTCAGGTAAGTAGAGAGTACCCTAAAATATAAGATCGTAATAACAACAACAATTGTAACATCTGAACGAGAACAGAAGATTCCAAAACCTAAGACTATGAGATGTTTGGAATAAAGACATCCAGCTAAAGTTATAGGCGGGAGTTATATTTAAGACGGTGTCCGAATTGAGGTGCAAAGGGAAAATACAATATAAAATGTAAAAACGACTATATTGGCCAGATTGCAGATAGGAGAGTAAGGTCTGCGAGGTGTAACCTTCTGCTATAGGCACCTCTGGACCAATGAGTGGAAAACAATAAAATAAGATATACTAGAACATCTAGACATTTCAGGTTGGAGAGTCATCTCGAGCTCGACGACGAGGAACCTTAGACCACTCAGGAGTTGCAGGTGGAGGTCGGTCTTGCCTTAGGGTAGCGCTGGACAGTGATCTGGAGTCGGGAAGAATGTTCAGCTTGGCTAGTATTTCCTGGCCTTGGTCTAGGGTTTTAACGTGATGAGTGGCGTTTGCCGCAAAGATTTGGAGTTGAAAGGGAAACCCCCAGTGGTAGCGAATATTGTGCTGGCGTAGGATCTTAGTGACGGGCTGAAGAGCTCTTCTTTTTTGGATAGTAGAAGGAGTAAGGTCTTGGTAGAGTTGTATATCCATGTCTCGAAAGGGAATTGAAGTGGAGTTCCTTGTGTGAGTTAGAATACGCTCTTTGATGTGGTAGTAGTGGAAGCGCACAATTATATCACGTGGGGGTAGGTCAGAGGCTGGTCTGGCTCTGAGGGCGCGGTGCGCACGGTCCATCATGCAGTCAGAATCTGATAGACCTGAAAGTAAATGTGAAAAGAGGTCTTTGAGAAACAGCTGAATTTCAGATGGTGAAATGTCTTCGATCACGTTACGGACTCGAATATTGTTACGCCTGGAGCGGTTTTCAGAGTCCTCTTGTTTTTCTTTTAAGGACTCGACTTCATCATTTAGACAGGATAATTCTCTGTCAAATGTCGCTTGGGAGCGACAGAGGTCGTCCGTTTTTGTTTCTAGAGTATCAGTACGCGTCCCCAAGGAGGAGAGTTCCAGTTTGAGTTCACTGACTGCCTTTGAGAGTTCCTGCTTGAAGGCTTCTTTAACCCCCTCCAATAAACTTGTCATGACTGCCTGGATCTGAGGATCTAGATCAGATGGTGAGGACAGAAGTGAGGTTTCTGAAGTGTCAGTAGAGGCTTGCGAAGCTTTATTTTTGGTCCCGAAGAAGATAGACGTGGCAGAGTTGCCTGAGGGTTTTCTGTTCTTCTGCGACATGCTGTTTATGTTGAGGGTATAGTAAGGTATATAGGGCAGGAGGATGATGAGGTTGAGGGAGGAGGAGGGTGCTGCACAGTAGAGTTTAGAAAATCATACAGAGTGCATCAGGCCCAGGTAGGGCATTGAAGATTACTGCATACTGCAAGGTAGATATGCAGGTGGGTGGTGAAGGTAGCACAACATAGGTAGGTTATCAAGCTAGTATCGATATGCTCCAACTTGTTATGTTGAATAATCACCACGTCACAGTGGAGAGCTGGAGGCAAACACCAGGCAGAGCTGTATCCGCAGGAGCAAAAATGAACTTAAGTGTCATTGACGTCTAGCTGTTATGAACATCAGTAAAGCGCATTTCAACATTCAACTAAGTTTTGGATATATCAGAAATAAGTTATTCAGTTCAGCCACTAGATGGTGATAGTGCTCAGAAATATATTTGCAAAGAATCCAGACTAACTTTTGACCACAAGATGGCAGTGGTGATTTTTTTTTTTTTTGTATAGCTAGCTATGGATCCGTCACGGAGAATTGCAACAGCTTGAATTGAATGCTAATAAATATGTGGCTTTCACTGTGCAGAAAGTTAGAAGTGAGTCAGTGTATAAATGTATGGTATTTAGGCAATGGTAGGCTGGATATGACAACGACTTCCAGAAGCTCACCTGACGATTGGAGACAGACGTGACTGGAAATCACACAAGCTGTGTCAAGCTGCAGCAGTGCCCAGACCACGCTCCCCGGGTCGGCTGGCTCCAAAGCGTGTCTTTTATGCAAGGCTGACTCTCTGCTTCAGTGAAACATCAGCAGAGGTGCTGGTCAAATGATGTTGCCGGAACTCTGTCTCAGCAGTGTGAGGTGGACTCCGCTTCACAGCATGTGGCACACGCGGCAGGTAGGTAACCGAGGGCGGGTGGGGTTAGGCACAGGTCTGTCCCAGACTAGTGGCTCTCTAGGTGCCAGCGCTGTTCTTCTCCCTCCCAGCCTGGATATAATCAAAAAAGTAGGTATTACCTTGTCACCCGCACTTCTCCTCCACCCGGGTATTGGGTTTTATAAATAGGTGCGAGACAGATCCGTCCCTGTAGTCACTTTTCGCGCCAAAACATTCAGGGACTTCTGGCTCTGCTGCCGTTTGGTCAAAAACCTCCAGCTATGTTTCAGACTAGCCACAGAGGGCTCTGCTGCCCAGGGATACACTGCTCAGGTGTTCTTGTCAAAGTTAAAGTTGTTTAACTTCTCTCTCTATTCTTGGTTGCCGGAGCTATCAGTATCCACGTCCGGCCATGTTGGCTGCTAAGCCACTCCCAAACCGTATTGTATTTGTTTAACTATAAATTTACAACGTTTGTTTCCTATTTTTAATGGATACAAATTGGTACGAAAATCAGTTTGTTTTTTTTATGTTTAAGTTAATGGAGCATCAACTCTAAGTCTTGTAATGTTTTACTCTTCTACAAGCAAAAGGCTGGCCACACATGCTAAGTCTGGTTGGCCAATTGTGATTTTTCTGTGTGCCAACAAAAAATTGGCCACAGTTTTCAGGGGTTGTACAGAATGATCACATATCAGCATGTGTTGTATGGACTGAATGAAGCAAGTGAGAGATGTGGAAGTCTCTTGTAGAGATGTTGCGGGTTTTGCCCCCAAAATCTATTAGAGAGGAGAAAATATTTCTGTAACCTTGTTTACAGTACAATAATTGTTGTTAAAAAGCACGACAAGCAATGATAGTTTCCCTTTAATTTAGTATTTTATAGTAGAGTCTTCAGCAACATTTTTTTCGGCTTGAAAACCCATCCCTTTACTAAAGATCAATGAACTGGTTCAGTGAAACTTGGAACTCTTACAATAAAAAAATTGTTGCTTAGTCATAACACAAATTACTGGAAACATTTGTTATGATTTAAAGTTCTATAAATCAGGGATAATACAAACGGCAATGCATTATCAGCTCTCCTACTCTCTTTTACTGGGGGTTGTTCTATGAAAGCTTAGTGGTACAGAAAATCATGTTTGGAAATTTCATTAAATGAAACTCTCTACTTATCTCCATTATAGCAGCAGAAACACCAAGGGGTAAATGTATCAAAGTGCGATTTTGCAACTCCAGCGATTTTCTCGGGAGAGTTGAAACTCGCCGATGTATGAAGCTGAGTTTTCATACAAAATCGCCAGAGTTCTGCTTCTGTCAAAATCGCTACTTGCAAAATCGCCAGAGATCAAACTCGCCACTGTTTGCCACTGCAGCTATAGAAGTCTCCAATGTATGAAGCTGCGAGTTAGCAAACTCAGGAGAGTTTGCTTCTAAACACGCCAGATACAACACGCTGCTTGATAGCAGCGTGTTGTATCAACACATCACTGTTACACTGCCCTGGCAGTGTTAAAAAGTTAAAGAATAGATAAAAGTTTTTTTTAAAAAAAAGTGTGAGGTCCCCCCACTATTTATGCTTAACCCTAGTGCTGTCTGACTAGTGCTGGTCCCGTGAAAATCGGGGAAAAATTTTGCGTCCCCCAGATTTTCACTTTACCAGCACTAGGCAAACCAGCCAGGGTTGGCGGCACTATAGCAGGGGGACGCGCGGCAGGGGTCCCCCTGCCATAATGACTAACCAACCCTAGACTGTTCAGCGCTGGGCTGCATTCCCTAGGGAGCGGGGTCCGCCGAAAAAAACTAGCGGACCCCACCCCCCCTAGAAAGAACCAGCCCAGTGCTGATAGCACTAGGGCTCTTCCTACTACCCCTGGGCTGTGGGTAGTAGGGTAATACGGCGAGAAAGGGTTAAAAAAAAAAAACTGACACCAATTTTTTTTGTGGAACTACAAGTCCCAGCCAGCCAGGTTGCCCTAAAAACTGTGGCCATGCTGTTGCTTGTATAACTACAAGCACCAGCATACCCACGGCAGCCAGGGCATGTTGGCACTTGGAGAACCACAAGTGCCAACATGCCCTGACATCCCTGGCTTGCTGGGACCTGTAGTTCCACAAAGAAAAAAGTTAAATAAATAACAACACCCTCATAAACACCACATATATTTATTAAAAATAAAAACCCCACAATAAATACACTAACCACCTTCTTTTTTACCACATCTATTTAATAAAAATAAAAAAAACAAATACTTACCAATGCTGTCTTCTTTCTTCTTACCAAGGTCCTGGCTTGCCCCAGTCCCTTAATATTTATACTTCCATCTTGACGGCTTGCCCCAGTCCCATCCATTTTATACCTCCATAAACGATTCTTGAGAAACTGGAACACTTCGCCCACAAGGGGCCCATATTTGTAATTTCCCGTATCTTTGTGCTTGATTGCAGAAAAAAAAAAGTTCTTGAGCCGCCGCAAACACCTCCTACCTAGTAGGAGGTCCGTTTCGCAATGATCTTACGTTGTTTGCGTAAGAGCAAAGTACAGTATTATGGCATTTTCCTACGCTAGTAGGGGAATCACCTAATACTGTACCTAGAGCTTACGCAAGTAACGTAGCTCATTGCGCATGCACAACGCTACTTGCGTAAGCTGTAATACAGTAAATACAGCTTTACTGGTAAAGTAAAAATCGGGGGAACCCCACGCAAAATTTTTCCCCGATTTTCACGGGACCAGCACTAGTCAGGCAGCACTAGGGTTAAGCATCAATAGTGGGGGGACCTCACGCCTTTTTTTTTAACATTAAAAACCACTGTAAAACAACAGTTGTAACGAGTCAGGTGCACACTCCAGTACCTGTGTGTGTTGTGTAACATGATTCATATATGTGTTGCGTTGTCCAACTGGAATCACTCACATTACATTAGTAAAAATTATATTACTGCAGCCCACAATGCTTATTAATTAACACATTCTTTGTGGAACTTATAGAGGGGCAAAGGTTAATTTGATTTATACGATGTTTGGCTATGTGTGGGAATTACATCTGAGTGTGTGTTAAAAAACCCAATACAGGTGTAGTTGTAGAAATTAAATAAATGACATACACAATTGAAACATAAAGGTATGCATATGTTACAGCTGCATATCCAAATTGTAATGACTTTTGATCATGTTAGCAAAGTATGGTTTCTACTTTGATGCACTTTAACCAGCTGTTTACAGTTAACAATTTCAACCCAAAAATTGGCCTATTCAGTCTCTGGATGACTATATAAAGATCCCCAATGTAACTTTAATGTGTGGGTTGTTAGCAATGGAGTTGATAGGGAATTTGGTGATAGGTGTTATTGTTGCAAATAAGCAAATGGAGTCTGAGTTGTCCAGGATTTTTGAACCAGAGCACCAAGTGGTACCTCGTCTGCTCCGCAGGCCCCGTTGTTTCCGGCAAAGATTGCATTTTGACAACCTGACAGACCAGGATATCCTCCAAAAATTTAGACTCAACATACAGCTCCTTTATGGCCACTTGCAACAAGATTTAGAGCCGATTACTTGGCGCACACATGCTTTACCTGGAATCCATAAGCTCTTGTGTGCGCTACATTTTTTTGCTACTGGGTCAATCCAGTCAGTTTGTGCCCATGTTGTAGGCCTCACCCAGGCAACGTTTTCCAGACATTTTAATTTGGTATTATTTGCACTAAACAAACGTGCCTAGCTACATCTGCTTCCCCCACCAGGATTGTGATTGGCATGAGCTGAAGGGAGCATTCTATAGACTCTCAGGTTTCCCTAATGTCCTGGGAGCTATAGACTGCACACACATTGGGCTGAGACCACCTCGTGCAAGGGCACATGTGTATACCAACAGGCACCATTCATACTCGATGAATGTGCAGGTGGTCTGTGATGCAAACATGAAAATAATGAGTGGCGCAGGATATAGGCATCATGGCAAGAGCCAGGGAAGCCTGCAACCACAGTCATCCCTCCATCAAAAATTTGAAAATGGACACATGCCTGATGGATGGCTACTGGGTATGTATGTCTTTATAGGTTGCAGTTTGTGTTTTCATTACCTCATTATTGCTTTTCTACATTCTAGGTGACTCAGGATTGACACACCTCTGTTGAATCCACAGACTCTGGCCCAACATCAATATAATGAGTCGCACACAGCCACAAGAGGGGTGATAGAACGCACCTTTGGACTAGATTCAGGTGCCTAGATACTTCTGGTGGTGTGCTTCTCTATGCCCCAGGTAAGGTGGCAGATATTGTGATGGCGTGCTGTCTGCTGCATAATTTGGCCCTAAAACAAAATTTCCCAGTAACACCTGCAGTAGACAGTAACGAGGCAGGAGAGCTCATTCCATCAGCTGATGTGGATAATACAGAGGGGGGGAGGCAGGTGAGAGAAACCATTATCCAAAGATATTTTACAGGTGAGTATGCTTTCTTTAGTTTCTCAAAATGTTATGGGTTGAACAATAACCTTTTTTTTTCTCCCATTTATAGATTAATATTTTACATCCTCACCATACATTATGTTCCCCATTCCAACAGCCATTTTTATATGGTATGTGTATTTTTGTTTCAAATCACTTTCTGATTCTATATAACCATAAAAGTTATTCAAAGTGGTGTAAATGAGCACATGTTCACTTCTGTAGAACAAAGACCATTACAATTAACTGTGTCAACACAAATACAGGTTTATTTGTCTGCAAAATTGAACCAAAAATCACACCTTTTTGCCAGATTTGCAATCACAAAATTAAATGTCTAAACTGGAGCATAATGACACAACATAACATTATTTTGGTCTCTTCCCAGCAGGGCCAGGAGACCTTCCACGACTCGTGGATGGACGCCTCCCACCTCTGAGGCGAACACTGGACCGCCCGGGAGTAGTAGGGGCTGGGGGTAGTGTCCAGGCTAGTACCTGCTGATGTGGTGGGTAGTGGCAGTCAGGTTATTAGTTCGCCCACAACTCCAATAAAAGTTGAGAACATTTCTCGCATTGCCCCGGTTTGATTGTTGATGGATGTGTTTATATGGTTCAAGGACGTATCTATGCGATTGAGTGTATTTGCAATCTGTCTTTGCTCATCCTGCATATGGTGCATGATTCGGGAGCTTCGCTGGAACTGCCGATGGATCCCCCGCATCGAATCTTGGTGAAATCCCACCAGATTCTACTGCACAGAACAAAATTGCCTAATAGAATGTGGGTGCAGGTTCACCTTGTGGGTGACTGTCTGGGGGTTGAGGGTCAGTGGGTGGCGGTTGTGATTCAACCTGCACGAGTAGTTGTGGAACATCGGACATGGGCTGTAATATCACGTAGTCATCTGTATCTTCAACATTCTGACTGGGGTGTTCTTGTGATGTCCCTTAATGGAAAATACAAAATTAATATTTCAAAAGACACATTCTTTACTCACTACCAGATACAGGTGTATTACAGGAAAAATATTTTATTTAACTTTTTTTGGACCAACAAACATAGGTGGATTTACCTTCTCCAGAATCTTCCACATCTGGATATCCTGCTGCTGATGCTGGTGGTGCTGCAACTACCTCCGGCCCTGTTGCCACTGGACATGGCTGATCATGTGTGGAGGCTGCATTGAAATACATGTGTAATGATTCATTACATTAATCCTTTCTGTGAACTTAATAATGACCCTTGTAAATAAATTTTCTTTACAAATAATGACTTATGTGCTATATGTATTTAAACTCATTGCAAAGCAGCCTGCAGGATAACTGTTTACACATACAATGTACAGCAGGACATCATTAACCAATACTCACCAGCCATTGCCTGAGACACAGGTCTGTCTGTGTCCCGTATATTGATGCCCTCCAGGACCTCAGGAGGTATCAACTGCTTAAATTCCTCCTAATAGGATGTATATGACACGAGAAGAGGAGGACCACCACCAGTGGCTAAAAAATATAAGACCGGTTTTTTTTTTGGGTTACAAAGGTACCCTACAATATTCATTATTGAATAAAAACATGAACTATAAACACACAACTTTGACAATTATTACAGAAATTACAACCAAATACACATATACTCATAACCACAAAGGGGTAATCAGCTGAAACATTTGAGCAGGGGCCAAAAATTGTAGAAACAAAACCAAAAACCCTCTATATTATGTCATTACAAGCAGGGAAAATGAACACATCCTAAGGTACAGCAAACTAATGTTATGATTTACCCTCTAAAGTTTTAGAAGTTTATGCCTCAGATTATGACATTTCTGGGACATTAATACTATTAAGTAGTGTTTGTTAATTTAGAGTAAAATAATCTGTATATGCAGTTTAGAGTCAGGGGCTCCCATTTAATAGGAAGATGTATGTTTGGGATGTGTTTAAGAAAAACAGAATCCTTGGATCCCCCTGGGTGATATATTAATGTAAAGGGCAACAGTACCTGCAGCAGCACGACGTTCCTCAGCCATCTTCTCCTAGATCCTCCTTTTAATGTCACTGATTCTCTTGCGACAGTTGTCCACCGATCTTTTTATGCATTGACTGCATCTGTAAGACTTTGCCATAGGTTTTTTTTGCGAATAAATGGGGTTTTAGCAGCAAGGCTACCTAAAATCCTTTCATACATGGGCACTAAAGAGTGCACCAAAGCACAATTCTCTGCAAAACTAAACCTAACATTTCGGCGAGATTTAGTTTTGCCAGCAGAAGGGCCTGCCTGCTCCACCTGACGTTCTAACTCCTGTCTCTCCTCCTCATAACTCTCCCTACCCTCCACACCTCTCCTTCCTCGCAACATAGTCACACAAAGGGGGGGAATAAAATAAAAATGAGAAACAGAAGGGAAAGACAACAGAACAAAGGAAGACACGCAATACCAAACAACAAAACCAAATAGGCAAAGAAAAAAAAAACCAAATGCAAACCACTAAAAGGGAAACAAATGAAAAAAAGACACACTGAACCAAAAAGGGGGAAAAAAAAACAAAAAAAATTTATAAAATAAAAGACTCCTCACCAAATCTGTCACTACCTCTCACTACCTCTCTCTATCTCTCTCTCTAGCTCTCTTTCTAACTCCTAAAACCCCTGTCAACTGAAATCAGGAAATAACACAGTTTTTATAATGTGAGTGAGGTTAAAATCACGCGGGATTTCCAGTTCAACCTGACAACCAATGAGACCTCAGTTTTCTGGAGGCTATGTAAATTGTCAGCTAAACACGGGAGAGTTTGCTAAACTCGTGAGTGTTTACATCGCTCAAAATCGCCAGAGATGACAGCGATTTTGAACATGAGTGTCAAAATCGCAGCTTGATACATTTCCATTTTTTTTAAAAAAAAATCACGGGTTTAAGTACACACGGCCGGTACAGTGAAACTGCGAATGGCTCATTAAATCAGTTATGGTTCCTTTGATCGCTCCACCAGTTACTTGGATAACTGTGGTAATTCTAGAGCTAATACATGCCGACGAGCGCTGACCCCCCCCCCCCCCCCGGGATGCGTGCATTTATCAGACCAAGACCAATCCGGGGCGCCCCGGCGGTGCTCCGTGCCTCGGCCCGGGCCCGCCGGCCCCCGGCCGCTTTGGCGACTCTAGATAACCTCGGGCCGATCGCACATTCCCGTGACGGCGACGATACATTCGGATGTCTGCCCTATCAACTTTCGATGGTACTTTCCACGCCTACCATGGTGACCACGGGTAACGGGGAATCAGGGTTCGATTCCGGAGAGGGAGCCTGAGAAACGGCTACCACATCCAAGGAAGGCAGCAGGCGCGCAAATTACCCACTCCCGACTCGGGGAGGTAGTGACGAAAAATAACAATACAGGACTCTTTCGAGGCCCTGTAATTGGAATGAGTACACTTTAAATCCTTTAACGAGGACCCATTGGAGGGCAAGTCTGGTGCCAGCAGCCGTGGTGGAAGGTTGTGTTTGGAGGAAGCTCAGTTACCGGACTTGTTCTGAGGCGTATCCTAGTTGAGGATGGAGGATCCTGGGGGAGAAGAGGTGGAGACCCCCCAGGCTTCTGGGCCTAAACCATCAAGCATGGAGTGTTTTTCTGCAAGTCGGCCTAGTACCAGCTTGGCCGGGGTTATGTACCCGCAAAGTGGAGTATCGTCCGCAGAGACTATGCATGGATCTACCCTGAATAGGGAAGTGGGAGAGGATCCCAGAACTGGTCCAAGTGGGCCTGCTGATTTTGAGCCACCCCATATGAAGTTTAATATGGGGGGTCAAGAGTTGGAAACCTGCCCAGTGAAGCAACTGGGTCCAGGGAGAAAAATAACGGGGAAGTTAAAAATGCAGCCCTGCGTGAATTTGGAAACCTTACAGCCAGTGCTGCTGAAGAAAGCCATTGGTGTAAACCCTGATGTGGAGTCTGAGTCAGAACCGAGAGTGAGTTCGGAGAGCCGGGGACCCGGCGAGACACGCCAGCGTGGAGCGAGTGGTGTCAGGCCTGAAGTGCCGATAGACCCGGCAACCGTCAGTCTGCCCGAGTCGGAGGATAGTGAGCAGGAAGAAGCGGATGTCGGGGCTCGGATTAGAGAGTTAGAATCAGAGATGGAAGGTCTGGAGAGGCTAATCGCTAAGAAAAAGAAGAAAAGGAACCGGGCGTTCAGCCGGGACAGGGCGATCTTTTCGGCCGAGATAGAGGACCTGTCGGAAGCTCTGAAGGAGAAGGAAGATTTGCTGATCAAGCTGAGAGTTGCCGAGGATGCGGCTAACCTGGGGGACTCGGCGGTACTGCCTCCAAATGAGGTAGCCGAGACTCAGGATGACAGCGAGGACGGCGGTCTGTACGGAGCAATCCGTGTTATGGAAGGCGAGCAAGGGTCAGTGAAGGGCCAGGGGAAAGCGGAAGGTGGACCTGAGGGATGTGTGGCACAGTTTCCCGAGGAGGAGAGCGTGGTGCACTCCCGGCCGTCCGCGGTCTTTTCGGAGGAAGCCGGAAGCGTGTACCCGAGCGCCCAGAGGCCGGTAAGCCCAGCTGATGCTCCAATACCAAATGTTGTCAGTGACTGCCTAGAAGTTATGATACATAACGAAAGTGTGTTAAGCTTAGATGTGAAGTCTGGCTCAGTGACCGGGGTAGTAGCCTTTGACACAGTGGCAGCGCGTTCTTCTGCAGCGCAGCCGAGCTGCAGGCAAAGTCCCGAGGTCAGAGCCAGTGAGTCTGTAGCTGATCACACTATGGTAACGGCTAAAGATGACTTGTGTGATTTACTGCATAAGAATAATGCTGCAAAAATGTTAGATATAAATGCTGGTAATAAGGTGACAGCAAATGATGCGTCTGATAAGGGTATTGGAGGTAGTGCCTGTGACACAGTGGCAGCGCTGTCCTCCGTAGTGCAGCTGAACTGTCGGCAAACTCCAGGGGCCCAAGCCAGTGCATCCGAGGCTGGACAAGTAAATATTGTGTGGGGAAAATGTGTTGCAAAGAGTGGTAATGTGGTGAAACCTAGAGATGAGCCTGTGTATGAACGGGACTCAATGGTCTCGGCAAGCACCTCTGGGGGGGCAGGGGGAGGCCCCGGCACAACTAAAAATAAGGTTATTGAGACTATATTCGGCCCATTATGTGTGTCAGACAGGGCTAAGAAGGTGGTGGAGCTAATAGAAAGAACATCTAAGTCAATGCCTGGCATATTGGGAGGGGGCGAGCAGTTGGCACCCCGAACCAGGGAGGAGGGGTCTGGGTCCCAGCAGGAGGGAAGGGGATCTAGTAGTGGTGGAGACAAAAATCAGATGGTAGCAATGGATCAAGTATTAGACCCAGGTCCTTTACCCGGATCAAAATCGTATGCTGGGGTTGTAATGGGCCCGAGAGTTCCGGGTAGTGGGGCAAGTGTTCCGCCCAGGTTGCAAGGGCCAACGATGGCCCAACCTTTTAGAAGACGAAACGTGGTACAATTAAAATTTGTGGGGAAGGAGCCCCCTAACAAGTCGGATTTTCTGAAGGCTTTTTTGCATTCTTTTGGTTTTGTCCCGGCGGATCTCTTCGCCTGCATTCACCCTGTTAATACGGCAGAGTATGATATCAGTTTTATGTCGTACCAGGGGCTGTAGGCTTTCTGGAATAAGTGGGGTGGGTGCAGGTTGAGAGATCCGTGGACAAGTTACAAGGCCATAGCAATAACCCGGCAGGAGAGGGTTAAGATTACAATCCTCGTAAGAAATGAGTCAATCTCTGCAGCAGACCTGGGGTTTTGGGTAGGTAGGTACGCGAAGATGACATCTCCCTTGGTCAAAGTACCAGATCCGAGCCATGGTGTCTGGGGTGGCGGATGGTCCACCACGGTAGATCTAAAGAGCACGGAGGCTGGCCTGGTGCATTTACCCTCAGCGGCCTTTATTGGCCGTGACAGGATTCAATGCTTTTACCCAGGTCAGCCGAGGATGTGCCACAAGTGTGGGGACTTCCGCCACCTCAGTATAAATTGCCCTCAGCAAAAGTGTGGGCACTGTGGGGGTACGGGACACGAAACGAGGTCGTGTAGCCAAATTAGGTGTAATCTGTGCGGCGTAATTGGCCATCCTTTTAGCAGGTGCCCCCATGCGGCTCACAATGCCGGCTTTACAGACGAGGAGTTGGTGGGTGTGGTGGAGGTGGTAGAAAGCAGGGTGTGCAGGGAAGAACTGAGGGAACTAACAATAGTTCTTGCCCCTTCACGGTCCCCCTCCCCTCCCCCCAAGGGTTGAGGTGACGGTCAAGAATACTACGGTTGAGTGGTCAAGACCAAAGAAAAGTAGGGGGAAGAAAAAACATGTAGAAAAAGATGTTTTAGTATTATCAAATCAGTTCCAATTCCTTTCCAGCAGCGAGGAAAGTATGGAGGAGGGGGAAATCGTAAGGGAGGCAGGGGGGAATCTGGTTCAGATAGTCAAGCGAAAACAAAAGTCAAGAAGATCAAGGGAGATATCTTTGGGTGAGGTGGCAAAGGTCAGAAAAAAATCCGATGGTATCAAAAAAATGGCTCGGTCCTTTTTGAAGGACAATGTGAAGGCGTCATTGGAGGCCTCTGGGGAGAAAGATCTAGCTACTTCAAGGGTACAGGCCTACCCCATAAGCAGTCCTATTGAGGGAGAATCTCCCGAAAAGGGTCTGGTGGAAAGGGAGAGGCAACCTGAAGGGGGGGACATAGTCTCTGTCCTTCAGGGCCGGGATCCTCTTCTTGGTCCTGCAGGTCCCGTTTCTGGTAGTACCCTGGGTCCTCGGGGAAGGCCTGTTGACTTATATGGCGATCAGGAGAAGGGGGGTGGGCTACAGGAGATTAACGATCCTGGTGGGTCTGCAAGGGAGATGACGAAGTTGGGGGCTATCCCTCTGATAGAAGAGGAGGTAGTTCCGGTAGAGGGGGATTCCTTACAGGCAGGGTTAAGTTACAAGCGCTTTGGGTCCTCAGATGAGGACTCAGAGAGAAGAATAAAGAAGAAGTGAGTTGTTACTACTATCCATAACTCTGAAGGATGGCTTCCCAGCCCATTAGATTTGCCACCATTAATGTGGCATCTATCCTTTCCGAGCGTGCTCGTTATATGGCCTTTGATTTTTTCAACACGGTTGAGGTTGACTTTTTATTTTTGCAGGAGACCAGACTGGGTCAGCTTGCTGACCTACATAAGGGAAAAAGGGAGTGGAGGCGGGGGCCCTCCTACTGGTCTCTTGCGGCCGAGGCGTACGGTGGGTTGGCGGTGCTTTTTACCGGCATGATAACCATCCAGCGAGTTATTGAGCTTGAGGTAGGTAGGTGCATGGTGTTAGACGTCAATCTGAGGGGGCACGACCTGAGGCTGATCAACATTTATGGGCCTCAAACTAAGTGGGATCGGAAGTGCCTCTTCAGGGCGATAAAGCCATACCTTTTTTCAGCCCGGCAGATAGTCTTTGGAGGTGATTTCAACACTGTCACTAGGACAAAAGACAGGGGGAGGTTCAAAGATTTCGCTGGGCTATGACTCCCTTTTTCTAAATAGTATGGTTAGACAGGCTGGTCTGGTGGATGTTCATGTTCGACATTCTCCGGACCACACGGGTTTCACTTACTTCAGAGGTAGTTGCAGGTCTAGGATAGATAGGGTTTTTGTTAAGGTAAGCTCGAAAACCTCGGCTCCAGAGCTGAGGCCGGTAGAGTTTTCCGATCACGTTTACCTATCAATGTCCTTGAATGCTTCGGAGTCTCTTCGGAAAGGTAGGGGTCTTTGGCGCCTGAACTCTAAGCTCCTGGAAGAGGAGGTGATAAGACAGTCTTTTAGGGACTTTTTTGAATCCCAGGAAACACTTTTGGAGGCAGGATGGGGTAGGTCAGAATGGTGGGAGATACTGAAGAAGAGGACCCGGAGCTTTTTTCAGGGCCTCGTAGCCAGAAATAATTGTTTAAAAGAGAACACCTACATGGCACTGAGGAGGAAACTCAGATTCCTGATTTCTGGCCAGGGAGACAATGGGGAGATCTCCCGGGTGAAGGCTCGGATGAGGGAGATACAGTATGACCGGTATGCTTCCTTGATTCTGGAGAGGGACTATGGGAAGTACCATTCGCCCGACCCTTTTCAGAGTTGTAGGAACTCGGTAGATACTAAGGAGGTGAGAGGCTTGCGCGACGCTGGGGGTGTCCTAAGGGAGGAGAAGGAGGGCATTCTTGGCGTTGTGCGGTCTTTTTACTCCGATCTCTTGTCTGAGAAGTCACTTGACAAAGAAAGGAGGGACCAGTTTTTAAGGGAAACCCCTGGCCTTGAGGATTTTAGCGGCTCGCTTGAGTCTTTGGGGGATGAGATAACGGTGGACGAAGTCAGTGTTATGTGCGTATTGTCGCTAACCAATAACGATTGTCGAACCTCGATTTGTGTTTCCAACGCACAAAGATTTATTCGCAATAAGTGGAAAAAATATGCTCAAGCGAAGTAATAGTAAATACAGCCGTTACTTATCGCAGGCGCTCTGGATCCAGTGCAGTCATTCAATCCTGAAGTCTGGGGACAAGAAGTCTGCACTCTGGATCACAAGCTGCTGCTTATATACACAATGAAATACAGTAATACAATGAAGATGGTATGGCTTGCATCTATTGGTCCGGGTCTCAGGAATGTCCAAGGGGTCGTCAATCATTGGCTGGTTCATCCTAAGGAATCCAAAGGAGGGGGTCATCTCTGCAGGGGGTATGCTCTGCTCTTCCCGCCAGAATTCCTTAGTCTTAAGTAGTTCATAATTCCCTATCATTCATAACTTGCGTATGCACTCTGCGATTCCCTCGCAGAGTGAACCAAACAGTAGGATATGTAACAAGGTTCATTATGATACCACTCATGATGTTATTCCTTTAACCCGTTCTGTGTATTTCACTAATATGCATGTAACTCTGATATAACATATAAATACTACTATATTTCGACATAACTGACTATGTGTTGCAACTACCAATAATGTGTACTATTTTATAAGTATGTGTGTTTGTGCGAATGTATGGTAAAAGACCAATTACTGTTGCTGCCACGTGTAGTGGATGCGTACGCCCTTTCACGCCGTAGCGTGCCCTTGTACGTCGATGCGTACCGTACGCATCTTTTCAGACAAAGACAACCAAGTTTGCTAGACTTTAATTGAAATGACTTTATCCAATTTGCTGACTTCGACAGTTCCACCCTTTGATAGTGTAATAAACTATCACCCAATCACCGTTTCAAGTTCAGGATTATACAATACTTCTTCACAGACCATGATCTCGGTATCTGGTACCACCCTTTCAGTCTCTTTCTCAGTGTTACTCCCATGAGACCGTTTTCCACACTTCAACACAGTAGGAACACATTTGACAACTAAACCAATTGCTAAGATGACACCCAGTATAAGGAGAAGGAGCTTACCTACACTCGCAATCATTTCCTGTACCCACTCCCCCAGACCGGAGAACCATTTTGCTGGGTTCAACCATGAGAACCAACCCGCCACCTTTTCCCCGACCTCATATAACGAAGAATTATGGCTCTTTCGAAATTCCCATTTCAGCTGCAAAATTTCATCCATCTTCCGGTCTATAACCTCTTTAGGGTCTTCCGTATTATTAGTAATGTACGTGCAACATTTGACACCGAACTGGGTGGCCAGTGTCACACAGTACCCACCAGTAATAGAGGTGAGATAATTTAGTACCAGTCTATGTTGCACCAACTCCTTTTTGTACGCTTGTAGCTCCCTTCCTGTATACCTGAAAGTGTCATCATACATCTCGGTGATATTATCTATTAATTTAGCTAGGTCTTGGATATATTTAAAGTTTAATGTTCCCCGAGCGGTCCTGGTGAGATCTAGAGCAACCATAACTTGGAAACCAGCAGTTTCACTAATCAATTTTGTAGCTATGGGTTCCTCACCAGGAATCATATTTCTCTTGCCACGGTGTTCATACTGTGTGTGTATGTATGGTGGTGATGTAGTCTTGTGAATATCTACCATTTCTTCATGAGTAATAGTCATGATTTCAGGAACCAGTTTAGCTAAGAAACACAAGCCCTTGGAACTCGGAGTCACCCAGGAATAAGCTTTCCTCCCACAAACAAAATACACATCATCAGGGAGAACATAAGGAACAGTATGCCCATGAATTATATCACACAGAGTTTTGATAAAACTACCCATGCCTAGTGTCTCCATCTGCTCTAGACACGTGTCGGCATTAATGATATTTTCACATTTATCTGTAGAGACTTTTCCAATAGATACCTTCTTATGTTTGGTTATACGCCCTAACTTGTGACTTCCATCAGCATTCCTGCCTAGTAGTGACCTTGTGTGTCTCTCTCTAAAATGAGTGTGACGAGCCATTGTCTGATCTGATAGGTCAGCCTCCCAATTCTCCAGGCGCTTTGCATGAGATATGTTTAGGCACAGCAAAGATCTGCCTATGGAGTATTGTCGAAGCGTCAGACTAGGGGACCTAGTGTTATTGTACCTCCCTTCTATGGGCCTCCCACCCCTTAATTCGAGTACTTCGGATATGTTTAGAGGGAATGGCACTAGTCCTATGTTATGCTGCCCTTGAGGCACGTGAGAGCACACCCAACACTCAGTTTGGTTTAGCACCTTACCCACCAGGGAGTGATAATCCTCCAAAGGATGCCCGCCTATATTCAGAGTACTGGGGGACTGGCATCGTTGGATGCATCTCTCGTCAACTAGGGAGTTGCAGAACTTGCAGATACAATACTCATCAGACAATAGCCCCTCACACTGCCTCCGAGTTCCTGAGCTAGCAGACCTTTTCATAACCCCTGGACCAAGTTTGATAATGGGCTGCTCAGGATATCCTATTAACTTTTCTTCGGCCTCTATTTCATCCGTATCACTCCCAGAACTCTCCTCCGTCCTCCATCACAAAAATAGAATGTCCTAGAAAAAGTAAAAACAAGGAAAATCCTGGAACAAAAGAAAAACAAAAACCGCCACTCCATCGCTGGAAAGATAGTTCTGAGGTAACGTCTCTGGTTCAGGTGTCTCAACTGCAGGCTTTAGGTCTCCCGGAACAGGCTCACAAGTGACAGCTCTATGTCGTCGGTCTGAGTCTTGTCTTGCACTTTCTCCGGATTATGGACTCTCCTGCAGTGGGTGGAATGGACCCAAGTGTCTCTCTCTGCAACCTTCAGTGATGTAGTACTGGTCAGCAGCACTTGGTACGGGCCTTCCCAACGGTCTGTTAAACAACCTGAACGTAAGAAATTGCGGATCATAACATAGTCTCCAGGTTCAACATCATGACAGTTCGTCTCTGGCATACCAGGTGACAGCATTTTTAGTTTTTGTTGTTGTTGTTTCAGCTGTCTACTCATTCTTATAAGATATTGTACAGTCACTTCATTATTACACTTTAAGTCGTCTTGTGGACTCACGATCAAATGAGGTTGTCGTCCGAACAGTATCTCAAAGGGGGACAGATTAAGAGGAGGTCTAGGAGTGGTTCGAATGCTGTGGAGGACCAACAGCAAAGCCTCAGGCCATGCCAACCCAGTTTCAGCCATTATCTTACCTAGTTTGTTCTTTATAGTACCATTTGCTCTCTCCACCTTACCACTGGCTTGTGGTCGGTAAGGGGTGTGAAGTCTGCTACTGATTCCCATGAGTTTACACATATTTTGGAAGACATCACCAGTAAAATGGGTACCCCTATCACTTTCAATGATTCTAGGGATACCGAACCTACACACAAAGTCTTGTACAATTTTCTTTGCAGTGAACACAGCAGTATTAGTGGCTGCCGGATATGCTTCTACCCAACCGGAAAACACATCAATACACACTAACACATACTTTAGATTCCTGCACGGTGGTAGTTGGATATAGTCAATTTGTATTACCTGAAAAGGTCCGTCTGTAGGAGGGATGTGGGATGGCTCAGTTGGAATAGTTTTCCCAACATTTTTCCTCAAACAAGTAAGACATGACATTGCTTTCTTACCAGCTTGAGAGGAAAATCCGGGAGCACACCAGTATGCTCTCACCAGTTTGCACATACCTTCTTTACCCAGGTGAGTCAGGCCGTGTGCTGCTTCAGCCAGGCTTGGATAGTATGTTCGGGGAGCTACAGGCTTACCTTGTCCATCCCTCCAGAGTCCTGAGGACTCTTGACCACATCCCTTCGCCTTCCAGACCGCCTTCTCCTGCAGGGAACACAAATCTTGCATTTCAATTAATTTCTGCGTGTCTAATGTCTGAAAAACCATCATAGTCTCGGTCGATACAGTCATAGGTTGCCCTGCTGCCCATTTAGCAGCTTCGTCTGCCCTGTTGTTGCCCAATGACACTGGGTCTTCTTCAAAGGTATGGGCTTTGCACTTTATGACGGCTACTGTTCTGGGTAACTGTATCGCTGTCAGAAGTCCTTTTATGTGTTGTGAGTGTGCCACTGGTGTACCTGCTGCTGTCGTAAAGTTTCTAAGACGCCAAAGGGCCCCAAAATCATGCACTACCCCGAAGGCGTACCTAGAGTCAGTATATATGTTGGCTGATTTACCCTCTGCCAATTCACACGCTCTCCTTAGTGCTACTAGTTCCGCCACCTGGGCTGAGTGAGGTGGACCAAGGGGTTCAGCTTCTACCACATCCTGATCGTCTACAACAGCGTAACCAGTACATAGCTCTCCTGTCTCTGTCTGTCTATGGCAACTTCCGTCTGTATAAAACGTAAAATCTACATTTTCTAAGGGGGTGTCACGTATGTCGGGCCTTGCAGTAAAGGTCTGATTCAGGTGTTCCATACAGTCATGCGTGTCAGTATTCTTGCCTAACTCATCATCAACCAGGGTCTCCTCACCTCCCACCCTTTGTGTCTCTTGAGACACATACGGAAGGTATGTAGCTGGATTTAGGGTGCTACATCGTTTGATGGTGATGTTTGAGGGTGCCATCAGGGCTAGTTCCCACTTTGTGAATCTAGCTGAAGAAACATGTCTGGTTTGGGCTGAATTTAACAGAGCTGATACAGCATGGGGTGTATAGATGGTTGAATTATGTCCTAATACTACATCCTCGCTCTTACTTACTAGAAGGGCCGTTGCTGCTACACTTCTGAGACATGTTGGGAGTGACCTTGCCACATTGTCTAATTGTGCACTGTAGTATGCTACCGGTCTGCTAGCGTCACCATGTTTCTGTGTGAGGACACCTGCTGCACAGCCATCAGCTTCTGTACAAAATAGCTCAAAAGGCTTTTCATAATCAGGTATTCCCAATGCAGGTGCTCTTGTCAGACTATCTTTAAGATTAAAGAACGCTTGCTCCGACTCTTCTGTGTGTACGACACGTTCTGGTTTTGAGGAAGAGACTAGCTCCTGCAATGGTAATGCCAGAATAGAAAAACCTGGGATCCAGGACCTACAGTATCCACACATCCCCAAGAAAGTACGAATCTGCTTCTGGCTCTGCGGCAGGGTCATGTGTTGTATGTCCTCAATTCTGTCGGTTGTCAGGTGTCTTAGCCCCTTAGTGAGGCAGTGTCCTAAGTATTTGACCTTAGTCTGACATGGCTGTAATTTATCCTTTGCCACCTTGTGCCCTGTTTGTGAAAGATGAAGCAACAACAATTTAGTATCATGTAAACATGACATAAAAGAATCAGAGCACAACAACAAATCGTCCACATATTGAATTAGAACAGACCCATTGTGGGGTTGAAAGGATTGCAAACAGTCATGTAAGGCTTGGGAGAAAATACTGGGGCTGTCAATGAACCCCTGGGGTAGTCTGGTCCATGTGTATTGCACTCCCCTGTAGGAGAATGCAAAAAGGTATTGGCAGTCAGGGTGAAGAGGGACTGAAAAGAAAGCAGAACATAGATCAATGACAGTAAAATGACTGGCAGACGGTGGAATCTGCATGAGGATGACAGCTGGATTCGGCACTACGGGGAATTGGCTCTCAACAACTTTGTTAATTCCCCTTAAGTCCTGGACTAATCTATAGCCCCTCCCCCCACTCTTCTTCACAGGGAAAATGGGGCTATTTGCTGTACTGGCTGTACGAATTAAAATCCCTTGTTGTAACAGCCTCTCAATAACAGGATATACCCCTAGTTCCACCTCCGGTTTTAATGGATACTGTGGGATTTTTGGAGCTATCCTACCACTTTTTAGATTGACCATGACAGGGGCTACGTTTGCCATCAGTCCAGTGTCCTGTCCATCTCTGGTCCATAGGGAACCTGGTATTTCCAGCAACATCCCCTTTACTTGAGATGGACTTTGTTCTATAACAGGAGAGTGTAACATTAACCTTGGAGGGGTGTCCAATATGTCCTGTACCTCATGTGCAACCCTCTCGGGTATATCTAGGAACACACCATCTGAAGTACAGTATATGACACATCCCATTTTACATAACAAGTCTCTCCCTAGCAAGTTAGTAGGAGCCGCTGCAGCCAAGAGAAACGAATGCTTAGTATGCAGAGGCCCGATAGTAACTTCGGCGGGTTTAGTTAGAGGATAATGTAACACTTTTCCCGTCACCCCCATAGCTGGAATAGTTTTGCTGGTCACCTGTAGATTGAAAGGAGAGGTTATCACAGATCGGGCCGCCCCTGTATCTACAAGAAAAGTTTGTTTCCTGCCAGCTATGTCAACTATCATTGTTGGTTCTTCACTCTGACTCTCAGTTAACCTCGCTGGCTGTAGACTACAGGTATGACCTGACCCCTAGCGCTGACTATTGATTTCTCGCGCAGCATTTGCTGCCGTAATATGCGCGGGTAGATGTGAGTCTTCTAGTCTATGTGAATCCTTTCTTGGAGGATATCTATGTGACCCACCCCTATGTGTATTGAGTCTTTCTTTATTACAATCTCTCCTGTAATGTCCTTCCTCGTTACAGTTGAAACACCTGATCACTTTAGGTTTCCCGTTATATGGGTTGTATGCTGGTGGTCGTGTATGCACCCCTTCTAGAGCCTGTATACTTACCGTCATTAACCTATCACTTTTCTCTTCCCTTTTTCTAAAAAGGTTCTTGTCATGCTCCACAGCAGACTCCCTAAGGAAGTCTACCGTGACGCCTCTCCAATTAGGTAATGTGGTTTGTACTCTCGTCTTTAAATTTTCCCTAAGGCCATCCATCAGTACCCCTACAGCTACCTCTCTGTGATGTGGGTCCTCACTTATGTTGGATATCCCAGTAAATCGTGCAATCGCTGTTATAGCTCTAGCAAAGTAATCTGAGGCAGTTTCACTATCCTTTTGTTTAATGGTGAAAATCTTACTCCAATTTACTACTACTGGAAAACAGATGGCTAAGTGTTTGACAATTTGTTCTATATTCCGTTGGTTAATCTCATCAGTCAGGGTGTCATCTTCCTCCAACAAACAATCTCCAATAAATTTTTGTATGTTAGTATTGGGAGGAAGACACGCCCTCAACACTACCCGCCAATCCTTACTGGTTGGTTCATGAGCATTCCCTAAGTCTTTAACAAATTTCTGACATTTAGCTAACTCTTTTCTAGGATCTGGGAATTCAGTCATAATGGAACGTAATTCTGATCTAGTCCAGGGACAATGCATTGTAACATTTCTTAAAGGAACTACACCATCCTTATCCGGTTTTCCATTGGGAACTGATATTGTGCGGACCGGGAACACACCCTCTGGTACACTAACTTCAGGGGACGCTACAGGATTTACAGGCCCTAGATTTAGAACACTTTCACTCCTAGTGATCACGCTACTCTCACCTATCTCAGCCATTTTCTCATACTTGCGCTGAGCCTCTAGTACATTAACAGCATGGGCAATGGCCGAAATCACAGTGGGTTCATCTTCGTTTTCAGATACACTTGATTGAAACTGATTTAAAACAGGGTACAACTTAGTAATTTTTCTATTTTCAGTTTTAACAACGGCTGTACTTACCCCTCCCGCCACATAAGGTGGCGGGGGCGCGCTTGCGCTGAGTTCGCCACGCTTCTCAATGGTTACATCCGCCTTGCGCGCGCTTTTCGCCACGCCTATTTCCGGTTTGCATTCGCTGCTCTGCCACGTGTTACCTTCCATTTGCCACAATTTTAAACAATCATTATGTCTATTTCTCTTTTTCGTTGACTTGATCAACCATATTTTATCTTTTACAGTATTCAGTACCTCTGCATTAAAACTCCCTATTGTTGGGAAAGGCCTATCACAAGCTTTGGTCATCCCGACCCACGTGTCACAATACACAGTTGCATATGCACCATACTTCTTACACATGAGAAACCTCGCTGAACCAATAGGGCCTTCCTTAGGCAGTACACTGACCATCTCTAGCGTATGCTTAGCACCCATGTTGAACAATATACCTTCTACCCGGAACACAGACACACCGCAATGCTCTGTTCCTTCCGGCCAAATGTGAAATACAGACACACCGCAATGCTCTGTTCTTTCCACCTAATAATTTCAACTCTGTTGCTATACTCACCGCTAGAGATCTATAATCCTCGGTGAACGTATTTCCTTTAGCCGCGTTCACTCGCTTTTCCCTAATACAGAAATATCACTGTGGGCCCCAAGGGCTATCAGCTCCTCAATACCCTGGCTAAACCACAAAATCTGCTGAGTTTATTATCGCTGGGAGCGCAAAGTCGATACAATCAACCTGCCTTTCCAGTATAATTCCTCCTAGCTGCTTCACCAATTCGCACTAACGGTGCGACCGGATCGCACTGCCTACCAATACTAATTATTAGCAAACCTTGCGATCTATTGGTAGCGCTTTGCAAAAACCCAGTTTTCGCATTCGGTATACCTGCCCTGTATACCGTCCTTCAGTTGGGCAATCCGCCTCGTCAGACAGCAACTGAGCACCTCAACAATAAAACAGTGTATCTACGTTACAACATCACACACTATACACCTTTTCTGCGCAGAAAATCAAAAGTTCCCAACAATAGTAATAATGTCTCAGAGGCTTTCACAAGTAATTATACTATGCATGTATAATAACTATCAAAACGATTGTTTAACCACGTGGCAAGTTTACCGGAAGTTCGCGTACGCACAGCAGGAAGTACACATACGCTAAATAATGCAATACAGTTAAAACGCACAATGACAGAAAAAAGAAACAGTTTTCTCTTTTGTCCCTAGGTTCTAGTTAGCGTGCCCTAGATAATGCAAAACGGACATTCGGTTTCGCAACACAGAGTAAAATTCAGGTTTTGAACACCATGCGTTCTTACCCGTTTATGACGCGTCTCCACCCTTTGTTGAGGAACCGAAATCCGTTGGTCTTGCGTATCATCGGCAACGAAACCTCCAAAGCTCACGAGCCCCCAATTGTTATGTGCGTATTGTCGCTAACCAATAACGATTGTCGAACCTCGATTTGTGTTTCCAACGCACAAAGATTTATTCGCAATAAGTGGAAAAAATATGCTCAAGCGAAGTAATAGTAAATACAGCCGTTACTTATCGCAGGCGCTCTGGATCCAGTGCAGTCATTCAATCCTGAAGTCTGGGGACAAGAAGTCTGCACTCTGGATCACAAGCTGCTGCTTATATACACAATGAAATACAGTAATACAATGAAGATGGTATGGCTTGCATCTATTGGTCCGGGTCTCAGGAATGTCCAAGGGGTCGTCAATCATTGGCTGGTTCATCCTAAGGAATCCAAAGGAGGGGGTCATCTCTGCAGGGGGTATGCTCTGCTCTTCCCGCCAGAATTCCTTAGTCTTAAGTAGTTCATAATTCCCTATCATTCATAACTTGCGTATGCACTCTGCGATTCCCTCGCAGAGTGAACCAAACAGTAGGATATGTAACAAGGTTCATTATGATACCACTCATGATGTTATTCCTTTAACCCGTTCTGTGTATTTCACTAATATGCATGTAACTCTGATATAACATATAAATACTACTATATTTCGACATAACTGACTATGTGTTGCAACTACCAATAATGTGTACTATTTTATAAGTATGTGTGTTTGTGCGAATGTATGGTAAAAGACCAATTACTGTTGCTGCCACGTGTAGTGGATGCGTACGCCCTTTCACGCCGTAGCGTGCCCTTGTACGTCGATGCGTACCGTACGCATCTTTTCAGACAAAGACAACCAAGTTTGCTAGACTTTAATTGAAATGACTTTATCCAATTTACTGACTTCGACATCAGGATGGCAATTGATGGGTTATCCGTCAAGAAAGCCCCAGGCCCGGATGGTCTAACATCTGAATTTTATAAGATCTTTGGGGACATCCTGGCTCCGCGCCTTGTGGAGGTCTTTAATGAGAGCCTGGGCAGAGGTTTACTACCTCCCTCCATGAGGGTCTCTGCTCTTATCTTGTTGTCCAAAGGGAAGGATCAGTCGTGTGTTGAGAACTGGCGCCCCATAGCTCTTCTCAACACCGACAGAAAGATTCTGGCGAAGGTGCTGTTTAGTAGAGTGATGCAGGTTTCCGGTCGGTTGCTCTCTCCTTTTCAGCACTGTACTGTGAAGGGTCG